>NW_024070212.1:2964256-2994098 GCF_014754425.2 Oryx dammah
CACACGCCTGGTATTGTGGTAGGAGCGCTACAGTCCATGGAGTCACAAGACGACTGAGCGACACACACATGCACACACACGCCAGGTATTGTGCTAGGAGCGCTGGGAATACAGCCATCAACAACAAAAAAGCCGCGGGACACGAATATGCTCGGGGTGGGGGGGGTTGGGGGGGGTGCTGGTTCTAATGTAACAGTTAAACTTCCTAAAAGAACTGGCATCCTGGTTTGGCTTTGGCTTAACATGGAAAAAATTTCAAAATTAAAAAAAGACATTCAACCAGGGGCAAATTCAACATAAACTTCTGGGCCCTAAAGCAGGCAGATTTCCTAACCCTGGGAGCTACGGACGAGATTAACTAATCAATAAAGAAGTTCCACAGCGCCAGCTGCCGCGTCTGGGCCCCACGCGCCGAACTAGTCCAGACCTGGAGGGAAACGTGTAAAACCAAAATGGAGGAGGGGCTCCGGCAGAGTCAGATCCGGAGCGAAAACCTCGTGGCTCTCCTCTCATGGCGCCAACCAGCCTTCCTGCTCCGCTCTCCCCAACCCTAGGAGGCATCATCTCGCCTCGCCAGACCCAGCGCGCAGCACCCATGTCTCGCAGGCTCCCCTTGAGCCCGTGCGCCGAATCAACTTGGAGATTGTTAAACAGTAGGGGAAACAAGTAGCCACCTTAAAGGAAGGGGAGCAAAGAAAGAAACATCTGTGAGGACTCCACCCTTCTCCACCTGCAGAAAAAGCAGGGGGTAAAGCTAGGAAAGCATATCCCTAGCTTTGCTGATAAAACAATAAAGCAGGTTGCTAGAGGGGTCAGACTCCCAGAGGATGACTACTTTCCGCGGATCCAAGACGCCTACGGCCCCAGACATCTAAGAGCCCGGGGCCAGTACAACTTTCTCATTGAAGCTGACCGCGTTTCCTCTTAAAACCAGAGAGGGAGAGAGAGAGAAAAGCCCTGGGTATGATCATTACATTGATGTCACCTCGCTTATTTTGGCTCTTATTTGGATTTTCCCCGGAAACCCCTGCAATCCCCGGCCCCAGCATCCAGTCCAAGCGGGGCTCCTCTTCTTCCCCTGGACGCTGCCTCGTGCTTTCTCGCAGCTGTCCGGGTAGGGCTACGCGGCTCGCTCCGCCCTTGGCACCCGGGCTGCGCCGCTGGGCGAGCGCATCAACGCCAGGACAGGGGAAGACGGGTGTACCGAGGGGTCGTAGAGGACCCTGCTTAAAGCCCTCTCCCCCACGTCGGACTTGCAAAACAATAAGCATCCGTTTTCTCTGCCCCTCCCCCACAGGACCCCGGCCACGAGTCACTGCCGCCCGGGGAGCGTGCCAGCCCTGCGATCGGTAGCCGGGGTACCTCTGGAACCTCGGTGGCCCGGCTCCCCGCCCGCCCGTCCCCCGCAGCGGCGCCCGTAGTCCGCGCAGGGAGGACTCGGCACTGGAGCGCTGCCAGGAGCGGAAGCGCGTGGGCCACGCGGTGGCTGCAGCAACTGACACGGCCCGCGGCCGCCGGCCACATGCGCCGCCGCGGGGCCGGGACCCGGGAGGGGAACGAAAGGGAGGGGGAGAGAGCGCGGCCCCGGGGCCCCGCTGTACCTTGCCGCTGGCCGTGCCCCCGCTGACGCCGATCAGGAAGGGCTCGCCGCCGTTGGGCTGCTGGTGGTTCTGCAGGGTCTGCTCGCTATCCCCGGCCATGGCTCGCGCGGCCCCTCCTCCCGCTGCCTGTGCGAACCGACGCACACTCCCCGCCCGCGCCCGCGCCGGGCTCCCTCTGCTTCCCGCAGCCGCCACTGGGCGCTGCCCAGGCCGAGGCTGCCGCCGCTCCCAGCTCGGAGCCCGGTGCTGCCTTTCCCTAAGGAGCGCAGAGCCTTTCTCTGCCCGCTGCGGCCGTCCCGGTTTACATCCCAGGCAGAGGTCAGCGTGATGCTGCTGCTCCAATCCGGGAGGGCAGCGCACTGCTATTCGCCAAGGCGGCGGCGAGGCGTCTGGCCCCCGCCTCCACCCCTCCCGGGCCCGGCCGCCACCGCCCGAGGTCTCTGGGAAAGGTGTGAGCCCGACCCTCCTCCCTACCCACCCGGTTAACCCTATCAACGACGACGGCCTGCCGAGGACCAAGGGAGAAGAACGGAGCCTTCTGCGTGTTTTAATTGGGTATGCCCCCACCTATTTCAAAAGGGATAAAAAGCTAAAAGGGCAGATCAAATAACAGAGGGGATGGACGCCTCAGGTTTGAGACGCAAAGTCAGAACAAGCTTGGAAGAGTAAGATGAAACAAAGAGTTAATGTCATTTATCCATTATCCAGACTAAAAACTTGTGTTCTGAAAATGAATTTTTTTTTCCCCTCCCGTTTGCCAAATAATATTTCACTCTCTGGCTTTAAATATTTCCTCTCTTGGAAATCTCCAAAGACCATCCTCTAACTTAACAGGCGACTTTCTGTAGCCCTTCTTTCGAAAGAAAGGTAATTTGAGGGGGCTCTGAGGAACGCCCTCCCTCCCGACATCAACGCCCCTTCTAACCGTAGTTTGAAATCCCAAACATGGAGGTTCCTGAGGAGTTAAGACTGTGGAAATGTTAAAACTATGCATGTCGATTTATTAATACCTTTAAGTGAAGTGGTTTAGGTGGACAGTTAGGCACTTGGTTACAAAAGACAGTAGCTGCTGGTGACCAAGAGTGGGGCCACTTCTGGAACCAGATTTCTGTATTCGCTGCAGCTCCCTGAGCAAGTCACTCAACCTCCCTTGCTCAATGTTCTCATCTGTTAAATGGGAATAATGGCAATTACATGCTAGGATTATTGTATTAAAATGAACTTTTATATTTACAGTATTTAACAAAGGACGTGACACAGATGCAAGCCTTTATATAAAGGCGCTATGAGAAAAGGCCCCGAAAGGGCTGAAACTGGAGAAGGAGCCTTTGCTGAAGCACAGGAAAGAGAGGGAGGACTAGACTAGCCACTTCCAACCTCTGCTCCCGTGATCCCGGGACTGGTATCAGTGAGCTCCAGGCCCTACCATCTAAAGAAGAACTCAAGTCTATTGCATTCTCTTTCAAAACTTAGTAAATTATCTTAAATTCAGAATTACTTTGAAAAAATTACTAAAGAAAATTAAGAGTATTAGAAAAAAACAGATATTCTTTTCACTTTTTAAATATTTAAGGTTACCATCCCCAACCAAACTCCACAGAAGCTCAGACAAGAAACTAAGCTGGGGAGAGAAGCTTCCTGGAATCCAGAGGCAGGCATTTGGGAGAGGTTAGCAAGAAGCCTTATCAGATTGCTGAGGGGTGGGTGGTTAAGTGCTGCTTCTCCTACAAGTTCTTCCCTCAGTGAAAAGATAACAATCTTTTAGGATTATGGCAGAGCTTTTCAGAGCCAAGAAAGGCCAACTGGAATTTGGAACTTGATGGACTCATAGCTAAGGGGATATTAGGTAATTGAGAGGAAGAAGAATAAAAAAACAATGCCACATTTTCCATGAACTTTTCCCAAATTCCCATCTTCTTTATCATTCCAATAACTTTTTTCTACAACATTTTAATCATAAAAATTTTCAAACTTAAAGTTGAAAGATTTTACAGTAAAGACTGATATAGCCACCACCTAGATTCTCCTGTTAACATTGTATTATACTTGCTTTATCACATCTATACATTGTACCTTTTGTTCCCCTTTCTTAAAGTGACTTACTACAAACTGGTTTACACATTTCTTGCTTTGTTTGTCTGTTTGTTTTCTATCCCTAGCACCTAAAACAGTTTCTGACACATAGCCTTAGGGAGTAAAGAGAAACCATTATCTCATTTCTACATTCTTAAGGCCCACAGAACAGAATAACTGAGGGTAGGAGGCACTCACACAATACATATTTGTTGAATATTGGATGAATGAATGAACAAACATGAAAGAGGTAAGAAAATGTGCTGTGCTACGTCGCTCGGTTGTGTCCAACTCTTTGTGACCCCATGGACTGTGGCTTGCCAGGCTCCTCTGTCCATGGGGATTCTCCAGGCAAGAAAACTGGAGTGGATTGCCATGCCCTCCTCCAGGGGGTCTTCCCAACCCAGGGGTCGAACCCACGTCTCCCACATTGCAGGCAGATTCTGTACCAGCTGAGCTACCAGGGAAGCCCAAATACCAACAAGTAAATATCACTTCCACCATTTTGGAAGAAAATGTAGTTTTCCCTAGATTGCATTTATGTGGTTACTATTATTTCTCAATGTTTTGTTTTCCTGTCATTCCAAGCAACTGTCTACCTCTAATCCTAGTATGTGCATCTGTTAACTAGTGGAACTAACTCCTTAACTGAGCTAACTCATTACACTTATCTGCACGCTGTTTAATAATAATAATATTTGACATGAGTTAATATACATAAAAGTGCTCTGAAAAAAACAAAAGCTATCTATAAAGGCCTAATCCAGCTGTTCTCTGCACTCCTGTTTTCACTTTGCTATTTTCTTTTTTTCTGTTTGTCCCTAGGGCAGGCTCACCTACACAGAAGGAAGTTCCCCTGTCCATTTAAATTATTAAAAATATTCTCAGCACTGGTGACCTCAACAAGGACTTCTGCATCTTTGCTTTCTATAAAGCAAGGTAGGCTGCCTGTGCTATTCCCTGTGCTGTGTCATCCTCTCTTGGGAGCCTGGTCACCAAATCCCACAGCTTAGGATGTTCAAATCACGTTTGAGCCTCCTGCAGCAATTACACTGCAGATTCTGGATTAAGTGATTTCCAGATGCCCTCCTTCCCCTCCCACTAAGAAGAAAAAAAAAAAATCAAATGTTTTCAGTAAAATCCAGAGCTAGAACAGATGCATGGGAATACATTTTCTTGGTATCTGTGAGAATCTTCTTATACGTACAGAGATTCAGTCTGATCAAGTTCTGGCCTAGTTAACATTTGGGAGTGAAATCAGCATGAATGTGCAACTACAGCTGTAGCCAAAGAAGAAGGAAAGGACTTGCTGCTGACAGTCTGCTGCCTCGCTTCTACCCTTAAAGTAGCGACAGCTCTGAGCTAGACAAGCAGCCTTACATCTTGCCTCCAGTTGACAAATGCTACCCCCAGGTGCTTCACACACCATAGCTAATTCTCTAATTGCTTATCACATTTCCCAACCAGAAAAAAACATTCTCACACTTCAGTATGTCTTCTGCAGCATGTTAGTTCCCCATTATGCCTTTCCATTTACCTCCTGTCTTTTATTAATCAGCAATTACTTTGACAGGTCATACGTACTGATCTGAGAAGATGACCATCTGATATGAAAGCTCCCTCAACATCTGGCTCTGTAATCTTCAGTGCAGTCCAGTCGTTCAGTTGTGTCCAGCTCTTTGCGACCCCATGGACTGCAGCATGCTAGGCTTCCCTGTCCATCACCAAATCCCAGAGCTTGCTCAAACTCATGGCCACCAAGTCAGTGATGCCATCCAACCATCGTATCGTCTGTGGTCTTAATCAGTCACATTCCCAGATAGATACTGTTAGGCAGCAGGACACAGTGGTCTTAGAGCAGCATCAGCAGCCTCTGAAGGCAAATCCATGGTCCCCATCCCGGAAGTAGTAAACCTGAAACTTCGTGGGCCAGGCAATTTGTCTTTCATAAACTGTACACATGATTCAAGTGCTTACCAAAGTTTGAGCACTCCTGATTTAGTGGAAAGAAGACAGTGTGAGCTCTAGTTAGAAAAGCACAGTTTACATCCTTGCTTTGTTACTTACTCATTTTATAACCTTTAGCAAGTTACTTTCTATACACCTCAGTTTCTTTACCTGTTAAATGGTACCTGGCTCATCGGATGGTTGTAAAAAATAATAAAAACATTATCAGTATACATATAATGGTTAAGTCGGTATCATTTCTCTTTCCCTCCTATTTCTGTCACAAGTCTCTAACTATTGCAAGAGTCACACCATTAGAAATTAGGAGTTCCAAAGGTAAGGACTTCTAACCCCTGTGGACGCTTTAAACTAAAATGAAAAAGATAATGTCCAAAATAGGTAACTCTACATGTAGTGCTTGCCTGCAGTTGGAGAAGTTGAGGATAAAGGGAGAGTGGCGGCTAATGGGTCTGGGATCTCTTTTGAGAGTAAAGGTAATGTTCTGAAATTGTCTGGTGGTTGTGCAACTTTTGCATAAGAACCTTTTAATCATATAAGTTAGTGAATTATATGGTATGTAAGTTGTATCTCAGTAGAGCAGTTTCAAAAAATAGGTCTCAACCTGCAGGGGAAAGAGGTTTTTCAGAATTGGTAACAGAAATGACAAACAGGGGAAAAAAAAGACAGAACTAAAAAGACAATGTTAGGGGATTTTGTAACCTATAAAACAGTGCCCAGATGCAAGTCATTAATTTTTTTATCTTCAGTATACTGATTTTTGCACATATGCCCTTCCCCTTCCTCAGAAAGATAATAGTCGTACAAGGGCCCTTAAACTTTAGTTGGCCCAACTTGCCCCCAGAATTCTTCCCAGACTTTGAGAAAGTTAACATACAGATTTTAGTCCTATAGCGATTTATTTTCTCTCCCCACCTTATAACATGATTGGTTAGTGTGATTCTATGGAAATAGTCAGGAGTTTAGTTGTCTTGCCCAGCAAGCTTCCAGCATCCTTGTTTTGTTTACACTCTGTGTTCTAAGCCATTTACCTTTATTCTGTTCCCAGTTCTTATCCCAGACCTGTATCTGACCGTGTGCTTCTTTTCCTATCACCAGACTACCACCTTGTCCATCCCAGTTTTCTGCAGTGACTTCCTTCACCTTCCTCAATTAACTCCAAGGTCACTTTCTCTGTAAATAATCTACTTCTACCCCTCCCCCTTCACCCTCGGGCTGATGCTTTGTCCATTACACCATAATGGACATTATGGTTGGTGATGTACAGTGCTGGGACTAGGGTGACACAAGGGTGTCAAAATGTAAGGAGGCTCTGACTCTCGGATGGAGCAAGTGCTGGAGTAGCTGTACTGTGCTTGGTCGGTCAGTCGTGTCCAACTCTTTGCAGCCCCATGGACTGAAGCCCACCAGGCTCCTCTGTCCATGGGGATTCTCCAGGCAAGAATACTGGAGTGGGTTGTCATGCCTTCCTCCAGGAGACCTTCCCAACCCAAGGATCAAACCAGGTCTCCTGCATTGCGGGCAGATTCTTTCCTGTCTTGAGCCACCAGGGAAGCTAGTGTAGGGTGGGCCTTAAAAAGGAGTCTTCCATATGTTTGTTCTAAATGTCTTCTTTGTCTCTCTCCAGTCCCAGCCCTAGTAATTGTCAACAGGAGAAGCAGAAGATGGTACAGCGGATGGCATCAGCCTCAGAGGAATAGCTACATTTAGTTTGGTGGCTTGTCTTTTATTTAGACTGATGGCCAAGGATGGCAGGTCTGACTGTCCTGGAGGTGATGCTGAGGTGCCAATTTGTGTTGGAGGCTAAATGAGATTGCAGATTTAGCAGATTAGTTTTTGCCTGGGGTTCATATGGTATGTTGCTGAAAAGTTACTTCGGTATCTCAAAGCAAACTCTCCCCAGATCATTAGGAGAGAAAATTAATTCAACTCTGCTTCATAATGAAATTACAGCTGTTCCTCGTGGCAGAGAGGCCTAAAGGTTTCAGTGATAGAACCTACTGTTTCAGAAATATTTTCAGTCAGAGACTGAGAAAACTTAAAAAAGCAACAGATTCCCCAGGAACACACACACACACACACTCACAAGTAGAATTTTGAGTGTGTAATTTACTTAGGTCTGACACAGCCTGCTGGCCAGGGGAGGTGGTGGGGGTGAGGGCAGCTTCAGAGAGCACCCACTGCCAGCAGAGTGGAAGTGTTAGCTCTTTTTAAGGAATATGGGTCACCTCTGCCAGCACAGGCCCCAGGGGCATGGTGGTTTGCAAAGACAGTATCCTCAAAGGCACCTATCCAGATGTCCCCATCCGTATCTTAGGATCTTAGGTTTTTACCACCAAGACCCTGACATCTTGCTACCAGTCCTGCCCTGGTTGACCAATACAAGCTGTTTTGAGCTCTAAGCCTGTAACAATTAGGTATTGAGCCGGCTGAAATGACACACACTATCCCAACTCACTGGCAGTGGGGACATTAGCTGGGGCTCTCGGTCGGTTATGTTGCTTGCAGGCTGAGTTCTTTGAGGTGCTTCTCGTGGTCACCATATATGGAGAGCAAAGTCTTAAAATCTCTGATTAAAATTGTTGAATTATCAATTTTCCCTTTCAGTTATGTCACTTTTTGCTGCATGTATTTTAGGACTCTTTTGTTAAGTATGTATACACTTATGAGGGGTCATA
This sequence comes from Oryx dammah, assembly GCF_014754425.2. Taxonomy (NCBI): domain Eukaryota; kingdom Metazoa; phylum Chordata; class Mammalia; order Artiodactyla; family Bovidae; genus Oryx; species Oryx dammah. Next base: position 2,972,574 of record NW_024070212.1, read on the forward strand.
TCCATTATGAAATTTCCCTGCTTATCTCTCAGAATATTCTATGTCCTAAAGCCAATTCTGTCTGACATTAATGAGCCACTCCACCTCTCTTATGATTACTGATTGCATGGTATATCGGTTTCCATCTTTTAACTTATTTGTATCTGTGAATCTAACGTGTATGTCTTATGAACTGTATATACTTGGATCTTGCTTTTTTATATAGCCTGACAATCTGTAGTAGATCTAACAGTATAGTATAATAAGTCTGCTAGTAACATCTCCTCTCAGTTTTTGCTTATCTGATAATATCTTTATTTCAATTTCCTTTTCAAAGAATGGTTTTATTGGATATAGAATTCTTGGTTAAGAGCATGGTACTTTTTCCCCAGCCCTTTTAATATGTCATTCTACTGTCTTTGTGGACTTCATTATTTCTAGTGAGAAGTTAGCTATTAATTGTTGTCCCCCTATAATGATGAGTCATTTTCTCTTGCTGCTTTCAAGATTTTTCTCTTTGCCTTTGGTTTTCAGAAATTTGCCTCATGTCGAGGTGTGGTTTTCTTTTATCCTGTTGAAATTTCATTGAGTTTTAGGATTTGTAAGTTAAGGTTTCATTAAATTTCGGATGTTTTTTGGCCAGTTTCTTGAAATATGTTTTCTACTCCTTTCTCCCTCCCCATTTTGGGACTCCCATTAAAGCTGGAATACTTGACTCCAAGGTTTCTAAGACTCTTTAATTTTCTTCAATCCTTTTTTCTCTATCCTTAGGTGTGGACAATTTCTATTAGTCTGTCTTCAACTTCACCGATTATTTCTCCTGTCATCTCCAATCTGCTGTTGAAACCATGTAATCAATTTTTCATTTGAGTTATTATACTTTTCAAATCTAGGATTTCCATTTGGTTCTTTGTAATACTATTTTCCTATTGAGATTTGCTTTGTGTTGATTCATTGTTAGCATTTCTAAAGTTCAGTTCAGTTCAGTTCAGTTCATTTCAGTCACTCAGTCATGTCCGACTCTTTGCAACCCCATGAATCGCAGCACGCCAGGCCTCTCTGTCCATCACCAACTCCCCGAGTTCACTCAGACTCACATCCATCAAGTCAGTCATGCCATCCAGCCATCTCATCCTCTGTCGTCCCTTTCTCCTCCTGCACCCCCTTTCTCCTGCCCCCAATCCCTCCCAGCATCAGAGTCTTTTCCAATGAGTCAACTCTTTGCATGAGGTGGCCAAAGTACTGGAGTTTCAGCTTTAGCATCATTCCTTCCAAAGAAATCACAGGGCCGATCTCCTTCAGAATGGACTGGTTGGATCTCCTTGCAGTCCAAGGGACTCTCAAGAGTCTTCTCCAACACCACAGTTCAAAACCATCAATTCTTCGGTGCTTAGCCTTCTTCACAGTCCAACTCTCACATCCATACATGACCACAGGAAAAACCATAGCCTTGACTAGACGGACCTTAGTCCGCAAAGTAATGTCTCTGCATTTGAATATACTATCTAGGTTGGTCATAACTTTCCTTCCAAGGAGTAAGCGTCTTTTAATTTCATGGCTGCAGTCACCATCTGCAGTGATTCTGAAGCCCAAAAAAATAAAGTCTGACACTTTCCACTGTTTCCCCATCTATTTCCCTTGAAGTGATGGGACCGGATGCCATGATCTTCATTTTCTGAATGTTGAGCTTTAGGCCAACTTTTTCACTCTCCTCTTTCACTTTCATCAAGAAGCTTTGAGTTCCTCTTCACTTTCTGCCATAAGGGTGGTGTCATCTGCATATCTGAGGTTATTGGTATTTCTCCCGGCAATCTTGATTCCAGCTTGTGTTTCTTCCAGTCCAGCGTTTCTCATGATGTACTCTGCATATAAGCTAAATAAGCAAGGTGACAATATACAGCCTTGACTTACTCCTTTTCCTATTTGGAACCAATCTGGTGTTCCATGTCCAGTTCTAACTGCTGCTTCCTGACCTGCATACAGATTTCTTAAGAGGTAGTTCAGGTGGTCTGGCATTCCAATCTCTTTCAGAATTTTCCACAGTTTATTGTGATCCACACAGTCAAAGGCTTTGGCAGTTATTTGAACATATTTATAATGGCTGCCTTGGAGTGTTTCCCTGCTAAAAGTAAAAGCTGGTTCTGTTCCTAGTTTCTTCTCCTTTTTGTTTTTTTGTTTGTTTTTCTTGTATATGGGTATAACTTTCCTAGGTTTTTTTGCATGTCTAGTATTTTTTGATTTAAAAAAATTGGAAATTTTAGATAATATTTTAGCTACTCTGAGTTCCATTTTATATTTTTAATGGTTATTGGATTTTTCATTTTTTGTTTAATAAGATGCTTAAACTGCAGACTCTGTTTCTCTGATGTACAGCCTCCAGTCTCTGCTGTTATATTTATTTTTAATTAATTAGTTTTTTTACTTTTGGCCTAACCCCGTAGCATGTGAGATCTTAGTTCCCGACCAGGGACCGAACCCACACTTCATGCATTGGAAGACACAGTCTTAACCACTGTGCTGCTGGGAAAGTCCCTCTGCTGTTTTATTTTTGTTAGTTTGCTGTGTTTGCTTAGCCTGGCTCCCTAGTGATTTCCTCTGTGACTAACTGCTTAGTGGTCAGTCAATGCTTTGGGGCAGAGGTTGTACTCAAATACCTTGAGTGAGTTAGGTTTTCACCCTCTGCTGATTGATATGTGTGGATTAGGGAATGCATTCAAAGCTTCAGCCTGTACTCAAGTCTCCCTCATCTTTTAGTTTTTGCTGGATTCTCCAAGGTCTGTTGGATCTCCGCTATACATGTGTAGTGTCCCAGTCAGCCAAGGAGGTGAGCAGCTTATCTCAGCTCTTCTATGCCTGCTTCAATTCCAGGATCGCCCTGTTAAATTTCTGGCTGCTTCACCACTTGCTCTGAACCTGAACCTTATCTTCAAGCTGGCAGGGATGCTTGAAGCATTTTCCCTTGTGTCCAACTAAAGTGAAAGTGAAGTTGCTCAGTCGTGTCCGACTCTGCGACCCCGTGGACTGTAGCCTACCAGGCTCCTCCGTCCGTGGGATTTTCCAGGCAAGAGTACTGGAGAGGGTTGCCATTTCCTTCTCCAGGGGATCTTCCCGACCCAAGAGTCAAACCCAGGTATCCCGCATAGCAGGCAGATGCTTTACTTTCTGAGCCACCAGGGAAGCCCTAACTAAAGTCCAACTAAGTCCACTACCTGTTACGGGCGAGGTTGTAGGACTATGGTCCCTACACTGAATAGGGTCTGACTCCTCTTGCTGATATGAGATTCTCTTGCAAAACTGAAAACTGTCCAGTGAAATAAAACATAGCAAGATAAAATTCCAGGCTCTGAAACTTATTCAGGGAATTCTACCAAACATTCAAAGGAGAGTTAATACCAAGATTTCACAAACTACCAGAGAGGGAAAAAAAAAAGATGGAACATTTAACAACTCATTTTATGAGACCAGCAAGAAATTTAACACCAAAACCTGACAACACAGGACAAGAATGGAAAATTAAAGGGTTTTCGTATAAGCATATTCTCTCCTATAAGCATAGTAAGTAAAAATCCTAAATATAAATCACAGTTTTAAACATGCATGCTCCTAAATTGCTTCAGTTGTGTCTGACTCTGTGAGACCCTGTGGACTGTAGCCCTCCAGGCTCCTCCGTCCATGGGATTCTCCAGGCAAGAATACTGGAGTGGGTCGCCAGGCCCTCCTCCAGGGGATCTTCCTGACCCAGGGATCGAACCTTGTGTCTCTTAATGTCTCCTGCACTGGCAGCCACTAGCGCTACCTGGGAAGCCCAATTTTAAATATATCAACACATAGTCTATCACAAACAAGTTTATTTTTTAAATGTAAGGTTAGGTTAATATTGGAAAAATCTATACCTTCAATGTTCTAGATCTGGCTCAAAAACGATGTGGAGAGAGCAGTGTATATTTAGATATGGATAAATCCTGCAATAAGAAGAAGTAGTGTCCTTCATTACATATTTCTATGAAATGAATTCTTTCTTTAATATCCTGTAGCAGTATTTCCCAAAATATGTGCCTTGGAACAGTGGTTTTGGGAGGAAAAGAGGTATTGGAAATAAGTAAGTTTGGAAAAACCTGTGTACTATCCTCTGTTCCCACTTAAACTTCTAGGCGGGAGTGACAGGGCATATTAGCATATTAAGCACCCTGAGAAATACTGCAATAAACAAACTTACTTATGTTTGTTGAAGCCAGTGCTTTACCAAAGTGCAGAATCCCTTTCTTGGTATGCCTATTACTAAAAGGCAGAGCCAATATTTTGTGGAGCTCAAAGTGCTAGTAACCAAGAGTCCATACAGCAAATTATCTCTTATAAAGAACAGTATTTTGCTAGCTTGAAAGAGGCCCTAAGAGACCTATTTACACTGAGAAAGATATTTATTTACTTAGCTATTAGATATCACATATTTAATGTTGTTATTAGTATTTATTATAATTGTTTTCTAGCTCAGGTTATAGATATTTAGTGTATAAAAATCAAACAATGAAGAAAATTTTTATATAGAATATTGAAGTTCTCTAATTCCCTCCCTTAGAGATAACTGTTATTATCAGTTTAGTGTTATTATTTAGTTTTTAATATTCATATTTTTTTGCAAAGCTTTTTTTAGAATAATTGCTCACTAGCAGAAGAGTTCATCAGTGTCTGCTAATGAAAAATAGACATATCAATACCTCTAAGCTTTCCAACAAATATGAAAATATCAGTTTTAAAAAATATGTACAAAGGACTTCTCTGGTGGTCCAGTGGTTAAGACTCTGCCTTGAGATGTGGGGAAGGCAGGTTTGATCCTGATCTGAGAACTAAAATCCCACATGTTGCAGAGCAACTAAGCCTGCACAGCACAACTGTGGGAGCCCACGCTCCACAACGAAAGGCCCCGCATGATGCAGCCAAGATCCCACATGCCACAGCTGAGACCTCATGCAGCCCAACGTATATATGTGCACAAAATATGCATGAAAGGGGACACTAAAAGTACAGGGACTTCCCTGGTGATTCAGCAGCTAAGACTCCACACTCCCAACGCATGGGGCCCAGGTTCTTTTCCTGGTTGAGGAACGAGATCCCACATGCCAAAATGAAAATTGAAGATCCTGCATGCCACAACTAAGACCCAGTACAGCCAAATAAATAAAAATAAATATTTAAAAATGTTAAATGTAAAAGGGAAGATAAAAGAAGGAAAAAACCCTCAGGAAAGGAAAGCTGAACACTATGACATCTGATTAACTTTAAGGAAGAAATGGAACACACCAAAGATAGGAAACAAATGGAATAATTTATTTATTTTTGGAAACACAAAACACTTTTTTGAATGTTCTGACAGTTTCATAACAAACAGTTTTCACTATGGCTATTATAAATCAAGGCATACTTACACAGGAAAGTATTCACAGGCATAAAATTAGTTTATGCAGACAAGAGAAAATGGATAAAAGACATCAGTATTTGACAGTTATGACTGATGGAGAGAAGGTGTCTCTCATTCACAATAATCCAGGATTTGGAATGAAATGAAGGTCAACAGAGGAAGAACTCCAAGTCAGTGTCGGCCTGTTGGCAGCTGGAGCACCACCGTCGCCAAGGGAGACAACTAGGCACTCATTGTCCCTTCTCCATTGGTGACGTTTCCAGGGATCAGGCGGGAGTCAAAATGACAAGAGAAAGGGCTTTGTAAATAAGGCCATAGGACTTATCATACTTATCATACTCAGTCTTTTGGATCATCCAATTCATTGCCATATCTGACAATGGCATCCAGGCCTGTTTTGTGGAAGGGTCTCATTTTGTTCTGTGTTGCAACTTCAGAAGTTTCACGTCCAGTCCCGACATTAGTTTCCTTTGACATCTCAGGTTGAAATGTCAGAACGTTTATATCCTATTCCTCCAGCTGTCAGATTAGTTTCATGTCCCCCTGTGGTTCTTCTCTAGCTTTAGCATACCTTTCCTCCGGTGTGGACACAGAACTATGTACAGTATTCTGGAGGTGACCTCTTCTGTTTCTTTTACAATGCCCTTCCTAATGGCCTCACGTTGGTGTTGCTCTCTGTGGCTAAAGAACCATGCTAGTCTGGACTAGCATGTTCAAAGAACAAAAGGATTGCCTCTGACACCCCACTAGCTTGCTTGCCTTGGTTTAGGTGGAAAAGAGATCTAGACCAACAAATCAGGAGACCTGGCACATAGTCTGGTATTATCAGTAATGAGCTATGTCACCTTGTAAGTTATTTAAATTTTATTGGTTATCATTTATTCACATACTAAATGAAAGGATTGACTTTTAGATGCTCTTTAGTTCCCTCCCAGTGCTGAATTTATCTTATGATATGTAGCTTGAGCTTCCCTGGTGGCTCAGATGGTAAAGCATCTGCCTGCAGTGCAGGAGACCTGGGTTCAATCCCTGGGTTAGGAAGATCCCCTGGAGAAGGAAATGGCAACCCACTCCAGTACTCTTGCCTGGAAAACTCCATGGACAGAGGAGCCTGGTGGGCTACAGTCCATGGGCTCGCAAAGAGTCGGACGCAATTGAGCGAGCTTATCTACCATTATTCTCTACATTTTACACCTCATAGGAATTTTTAGTAGTATATTTGTATCTTGGCATTTCATTTACTGCAGTTGGCTAGTGTCAACTACAAATGTAAATATCTCACCTTAAAACTTCAAATCTTAATGTAACATATAATTCTGCATCAGTGTGTAAGGAACCATATCCATAGTGCATTTCAAAACCCCAACCCTTTATTTTCTTGTTCTAAATCACAATTCTAACGGCCATCATCAAAAAAATCTACAAACAATAAATGCTGGAGGGTGTGTGGAAAAGACTTACACTGTTTGTGGGAATGTAAGTTGGTTCAGCAACTATGGAGAACAGTATGGAGGTTCCTTAAAAAAATGAAAATAAGCTGTCATATAATGCACTCCTGGGCATATATCTGGAGAAAACCATAATTCAAAAAGATATATGCACCCCAATATTCACTGCAGCACTATTTCCAATAGCCAGGACACAGAAGCAACCTAAATGTCCATCAAGAGTGGAATGGATACAAAAGATATAATACATACATACAATGGAATATTAACTCAGTCATAAAAAGGGGAATGAAATTGGGTCATTTGCAGAGGTGGTAGATGGATCTAGAGAATGTCATACAGAGTGAAGTAAGCCAGATAAAGACAACTATCATCTGATACTGCTTATATGTGGAATCTAAAAAAATTTATGGTTATGGTGGGGAGGAGGGAAGCGAAGAGATAAATTGAGAGATCAGGACTGACATATACACATTCAGTTCAGTCACTCAGTCATGTCCAACTCTGCAACCCCATAGACTGCAGCACGCCAGGCTTCCCCGCCCATCACGATCTCCTAGAGCTTGCTCAAACTCATGTCCATCGAGTTGGTGATGCCATCTAACCATCTCATCCTCTGTTGTCCCCTTCTCCTCCTGCCTTCAATCTTTCCCAGTATCAGGGTCTTTTCCAACGAGTCAGTTCTGTGCCAAAGTATTGGAGCTTCAGCTCCAGCATCAGAATTAAGGAGCCTCTTTATGAGAGTGATAGAGGAGAGTGAAAATTTTAGCTTAAAATTCAATATTCAAAAAACTAAGATCATGGCATCCAGTCCCATCACTCCATAGCAAATAAATGGAGAAAGAATGGAAACAGTAAGTAAGAGTCTTTATTGGGGGGGGGAGGGGGCTCCAAAATCACTGCAGATGGTGACTGCAGCCATGAAATTAAAAGACACTCGCTCCTTAGAAGAAAAGGTATGGCCAACCTAGACAGCATATTAAAAAGCAGAGACATTACTTTGCCAACAAAGGTCCATCTAGTCAAAGCTATGGTTTTTCCAGTAGTCATATATAGATGTGAGAGTTGGACTATAAAGAAAGCTGAGCACCAAAGAATTGATGCCTTTGAACTGTGGTGTTGGAGAAGACTCTTGAAAGTCCCTTGGACTGCAAGGAGATCAAACCAGTCAGTCCTAAAGGAAATTAGTCCTGAATATTCACTGGAAGGACTGATGCTGAAGCTGAAGCTCCAATACTTTGGCCACCTGATGTGAAGAATGACTCATTGGAAAAACCCTGATGCTGGGAAAGATTGAAGGTGGGAGGACAAGGGGACAACAGAGGATGAGATGCTTGGATGGCATCACCGACTCTATGTACATGAGTTTGAGCAAGCTCCAGGAGATCGTGATGGATAGGGAAGCCTGGCATGCTGCAGTCCATGTGGTTGCAAAGAGTTGGACATGACTGAGTGACTGAACTGAATAACTGATTCAATCTGCTGTACACCTGAAACTAACTGCCCAATGTTGTAAATCAACTATACTCTAATAAAATGTTTTTTAAAAATCACAACTCCATTCATTTATACATTCTTTTTTTTTTAATGTTAAGTTCCTATAATTTGCCAGTAAGACAGATATTACTTCTGTTCTTATTGAGCTTACAATCTAAAGACTGGCACAGGTACTTGAATAAGCCATGACAAGAAAATGTGATCCTATGGAAAACACTAGGGAATATTTAGCAGAGACATCTAACCACGTCCCAAAGCAACCTCAATTTTTTAAAATAACCTTTGACTTCACTATTTGAAACTTTGAACATTTAAACAAATTAAATCTGCAGCTCTTATTTTTTTTTTTTTAATTACAGACTTAGTTGCTCTGTGGCACGTGGGGTTTTCCTGGATCAGGGATCAAACCCATGTCTCCTGCATTGGCAGGCAGGTTCTTAACCACTGAGCTACCAGGGAAGGCCCCAGTTCTCCTTTATTTAAGATAAGATAATTTAAGTAATAACATTATAAATTCTCCTTTCCCTAAAAAAGTAAGTACATTCAGACACCTCCATATCAATAACACCTTACAACCCAGGAGAATATTTTCCAAATGGCTTTAATAGTAGCTTATTTATTAGTTGATAAACAACCCTGCAATTTTTCTAAGTTTCTAAGTACTGTGCAAAAGTGGCCTGCCATAGGTGAAATAAATCCAATATAATTTATCCATTGTTTACAGAAATGTTTCAGCTGTATTCTACATGGGATGCCCCACAAATCAGTGTAATACATTTGTTACATAATTGGCCAACACAGACAATAGTCTTTTGTGTATTAAGACTGTAAAGCTTCACTGTTGTTATTGCTGAGTATTTTTAATATTAAATGTAATAGTTTTGACTTTTATTATTTCTCCATTATAAAAGTAATATAGAATTATAGTCAAATTAGAAACTCTTAAGTGAGTATAAAGAAAACAATCGCCCTTAAAGTCCCAGTCAGATATAACTCACATTAACAGTTTAGTGTATAACCTCCTAGCTTGTTTTTCCCTTTTCTTTACTTTTTAAAATGGACTTTAACTGTACAAATTTGAAATAATCAAAACCCTTACTTTGTAACACATTCTCATCATTGACTCTCTTTATTATTCATCTAATAAGCTAATAAATATTTGCCACTATATGCAAGACCTACAGTGAGCTGTGCTATGCTCAGTCGTGTCTGACTCTCTGCAATACCATGGCCGGTAGCCCACCAGGCTCCTCTGCTCATGGGATTTCCCAGGTAAGAATACTGGAATGGGTTGCCATTTCCTTCTCCAGGGGATCTTCCTAACCCAGGGACTGAATCCCTGTTTCTGATGTCTCCTGCCCTGGCAGGTGGATTCTTTACCACTGCACCACCAGGGAAGCTAAAAGATCTAGAATAGAGACAACAAATGACAAGTTATTGTCAATATTCTAGATGTTTTTCTATGCATTATATGTATGTAGAACTTTTTTTAAAGTGGCCGTTTCTAGCCACGATCTCATCAGTCTAGTATCTACAATTAAGAGATTGAAGTGAGAAGCAAAGATTGTCTTAACACATATTTACCAATGAACTACTAGCATACCAATGAACAGATCATAAACTCTCAATGTAACCAATAAACATTTGTATCATTTGAAGTACTGAACAGTATTCCACTGTACAAATTTGTTACAATTTATTTAACAGTCCTCTTTTTTTAACATTTAGATACTCTGTTTTTTAAATTAGGTAAGAATGTGAAAACATCCTTAAATATGCTTCTTGACTCATATCTTGGCCCATATCTTGACCCATCTATCTGATTATTTCCACTTGTTGGATCAAAGGGTATGCACATTTTTAGGGCCTTTGATACAACCTGCTAAATTACTTTTAAAGTTTAAACTAATTTAGCCTCCAGTGACCTCACTAGGAAAGTAAGGCTCCAGATGCCAGAAGACCTCAGGCAGCTGGAAGTTGGTGGTATAAATACAACAATCAGACCTGAGGATGGGTAGGGCACTGGCAAAGTATACTATGCTTTAGGAAGAAATCATATATGCAATATTTAATTTGAATATTTTAGCATATTTTTAGGTTATATATGCACGAATACTGTAAAATCCATGATTGAAAAAAAGCAACATAAACAAAACTTTGTGTGGCCAGAGGTCTAATTCAGTTCAGTCACTCAGTTGTGTCTGACTCTTTGCGACCCCACAAATCACAGCACGCCAGGCCTCCCAGTCCATCACCAACTGCCAGAGTTCACTCAAACTCATGTCCATCAATTCAGTGATGCCATCCAGCCATCTCATCTTCTATTGTCCCCTTCTCCTCCTGTCCCCAATCCCTCCCAGCATCAGGGTCTTTTCCAATGAGTCAACTCTTCACATGAGGTGGCCAAAGTACTGGAGTTTCATCTTTAGTATCATTCCTTCCAAAGAAATCCCAGGGCTGATCTCCTTCAGAATGGACTGATTGGATCTCCTTGAAGTCCAAGGGACTCTCAAGAGTCTTCTCCAACACCACAGTTCAAAAGCATCAATTCTTTGGCACTCAGCTTTCTTCACAGTCCAACTCTCACATCCATACATGACCACTGGAAAAACCATAGCCTTGACTAGGCAGACCTTTGTTGGCAAAGTAATGTCTCTGGTGTTTAACATGCTGCCTAGGCTGGTCATAACTTTTCTTCTAAGGAGTAAGCGTCTTTTAATTTCATGGCTGCAGTCACTGTCTGCAGTGATTTTGGAGCCCAAGAAAATAAAGTCTGACACTGTTTCCACTGTTTCCCCGTCTATCTGCCATGAAGTGATGGGACCAGATGCCATGATCTTCGTTTTCTGAATGTTGAGCTTTAAGCCAACTTTTTCACTCTTAGTCAACATCAAAATCAGACTGATTATATTCTTTGCAGCCAAAGATGCAGAAGGCCTATTCAGTCAGTAAAAACAAAAACAGGAGCTGACTGTGGCTCAGATCATGAACTCCTTATTGCCAAATTCAGACTTAAATTGAAGAAAGGAGGGAAAACGACTAGACCATTCAGGTATGACCTAAATCAAATCCCTTATGATTATACAGTGGAAGTGAGAAATAGATTTAAGGGACTAGATCTGATAGAGTGCCTGATGAACTATGGACAGAGGTTCATGACATTGTACAGGAGACAGGGATCAAGACCATCCCCATGGAAAAGAAATGCAAAAAGGCAAAAGGGCTGTCTGAGCAGGTTTTACAAATAGCTGTGAAAAGAAGAGAAGCGAAAAGCAGAGGACAAAAGGAAAGATATAAGCATCTGAAAGCAGAGTTCCAAAGAATAGCAAGGAGAGATAAGAAAACCTTCCTCAGAGATCAATGCAAAGAAATAGAGGAAAAGAACAGAATGGGAAAGACAAGGGATCTCTTCAAGAAAATTAGAGATACCAAGGGAACATTTCATGCAAAGATGGGCTTGATAAATGACAGAAATGGTATGGACCTAACAGAAGCAGAAGATATTAAGAAGAGGTGGCAAGAATACACAGAAGAATTGTACCGAAAAGATCTTCATGACCCAGATAATCATGATGGTGTGATCACTCACCCAGAGCCAGATGTCCTGGAACGTGAAGTCAAGTGGGCCTTAGGAAGCAGCACTACAAACAAAGCTAGTGGACGTGATGGAATTCCAGTTGAGCTATTTCAAATCCTGAAAGATGATGCTGTGAAAGTGCTGCACTCAATATGCCAGTAAATTGGGAAAACTCAGCAGTGGCCACAGGACTGGAAAACAGGTCAGTTTTCATTCCAATCCCAAAGAAAAGCCAGAGGTCTAAGTTTCTTTCAAAAACCAAATTATATGATGAATAAGTAGAAATATTTTTTTAAATAAAAAATATAACTATTAAATCCTATCCAATTTTTATATGTCTGTAACCAGTCCTGGGTGTTCATTGGAAGGACTGATTCTGAGGCTGAAACTCCAGTACTTTGGCCACCTCATGCAAAGAGTTGACTCATTGGAAAAGACCCTGATGCTGGGAGGGGTTGGGGGCAGGAAGAGAAGAGGACGACAGAGGATGAGATGGCTAGACGGCATCACCGACTCGATGGACATCAGTTTGGGTGAACTCTGGGAGCTGGTGATGGACAGGGAGGCCTGATGTGCTGTGGTTCATGGGTCGCAAAGAGTTGGACACGTCTGAGCGACTGAACTGAACTGAACCCTTAGGCCAACTTGAAATGCACAATATGTAAAGCTTCAGGCAGATAAAGACCTAGAAAAAATATTTTTTAAACCCTTACATGCTTCTATATATACATGTAACAAACTCATATTAAATATTTTTCTAACGTGAATTTAGTAATTTAGTAATAATCCCACATCATTCCAGTCCTCCTGCTTACCATTTATTTTGGTTTTAGAAATGGTAAAAAATTCATCAAGTTTTATATATATATATATATATATATACACACACATATATATATACATATAAATAAACAACATGCACATATGTTTATATATTCACAAAGTAAAAAAATAAGCAATAAAAAGTATACAATAAAAAATACATCTTATGTGTATTCCTAATGTTACTATCCAAACGCAGTCACTCTTAATGGTTTCTTACATATCCTTAAGACTGTCTATGCAGATATCAAACACACAGACAAAAAATATGTATGTGTGTTCTCTCTCCAATTAAAAAAAAAATTTTACAAACTGTTCTACATTTTGTATTTATCACTGTATCTTAGAGACTATTCCATATTACTACAGAGGTATCTGCCTCATAAAATTTTTTTTTTTATTGAAAGCACAGAATAAAACATTTTCAGGGCTTAGGGGAAATTACTTTTGAGGAAGGCTCACTAGATACTCTGAGATTACTATAATAAGAAAAACTTGAAGGAGACATTCATTTATTCATTCCTTCACTTAGTCATTCACCATGATTAGAATATTTAACAGCTATGGGGAACTTACTGGGTATTAGAAGTATAAAAATGAATTAGAAATCACTTCTACCTTCTAGGAGTCATAGGCTATTAGGAAATATACCCATATAAACAATTCAGCAATCATAATACCATATGATGTGATGTTATGCTATACACTGGCAACACAAAGAAGTAATTAACTCTATTTGTACCAGGAACAAATGTTAAGCATTCATGGGTATTATCTCATATAAAACTTACCACAACCCTATTACATGCCTGCAGGGGTTCTTTATTAGTCAAGACTTTATTAAAAGTCCCCACAGTTGAGAGATTGAGCAAAAGTTGCCTTGCTATATATTTACCAGTAAATCAATCACTTATAAAATTAGTCATTAGATATCCTTCCTTACATAACACCTTTCTGTTCCTATTAGCCTGTTTGAAAATTCACTCCAAACTGTTTGCAAAATGAAATTGCAAATTTCTTGCAAAAGATGTAGGACTTTCATGAAGTCTTGGAAAGTAATAATGGAGAATTGCACAGATTACAAGCAAAACCACAGATGAAAATAAGAATGTTGTGGAAGTATACTAGTTAATAACTGAAGAGAAATTCCAAAAGGGTAGTGGCATTTCACAAGAAAGTGATTTGAATGGAAAAGAAAAGTAAAATATCTGTTTTATGTATCATGGTGGTGGTGGTGGTGGTTTAGTCGCTAAGTCTTGTCCGACTCTTGTGACCCCGTGGACTGTAGCCCACCAGGCTCCTCTGTCCATGGGATTTTTCAGGTAACCTAAGGCAAACCCTATAGCAGGTATACAAAAGATAACAGTGGTACCAATAAGCACAGGACTATGCAAAATCATCAAATCAAAAGGAAGAGAGCAAGAAAAAAAGAAGAAAGAAACAAGGAAATTACAAACAGCCAGAAAACAATTAACAAAATCCAACAATAAGTCGATACTTAAACCAATAATTACTTTAAATATAAAAGACTAAATTATCTAATGAAAAGACATAGAATGTCTTGGGACTGCCCTGGCAGTCCAGTGGTTAAGATTCCATGCTTCCACTGCAGGGGCCACAGATTTCATTGCTGGTTGGGGAACCAAGATCCCGCATGCTACCCCCTAAAGACATAGAGTGTCTGAATGGATTAAAAAAACAAGACCCAACTATATGCTGCCTATAAGAGATTCACTGAAGCTCTAAGGAAACAGACTAAAAGTGAAGAGATGGGAAAATGTATTCTTTGTAAATGGAAACCAAAAGAAAGCAGGAGTAAGCTATACTTCCCCTGGAGGAGGAAATGGCAACCCATTCCAGTATTCTTGCCTGAAAAATCCTCATGGACAGAGGAGCCCGGCAGGCTACAATCCATGAGGTCACAGAGTCAGGCACGACTGAGCAACTGAGCACAAGCACAAAGCTCTATTTCAATCAGATAAAACAGGCTTTAAGGCAAAGATGTATAAGAAGAAAAAAGGAAGGTCATTATATAGTGATAAAGGGGTCAATCGAAAACAGGATGTAATATTTGTAAATATTTATGCATCCAAAATAGGAGGAGCACCTAAATATATAAAGCAAATACTATCAGGCCTGAAAGAAATAACAACATAATAATAGTAAAATAATCCTTTTAAACAATGGATAGGTAATCCAGACAGAAAGTCAATAAGGAAACACTGCATTTCCTACATTATACCAGGTGACTTTACTGATGAATTCTACCAAACATTTAAAGAAGAATTAATACCAATCCTTCTCAAACCTTTCCAAAAAATAGAAAAAGAGGGAACACTTTCAAATTCATTTAATGAGGCTATTACCCTGATACCAAAATCAGACAAAGATGCTACAAGAAAAGAAAATTACAAATCAATATCCCTGATAAATATACATGCAAAAATCCTCAACAAAATATTGGCAAATCAAATTTAACAATATACTAACAGGACCATATACAATAATGAAATAAGATTTATTCCAGGGATGTAAGGATGACTCATAATATGCAAATCAATCAATTTGATATATCTCATTAACAAAATGAAGGATAAACATTATATGATCATGTAGAAAAAGCATTTACAAAATTCAACATCTATTCATGATAAAAAACTTCAAACAAAGTCGGTATGGAAGGAATGTACTTCAACAAAGTAAAGGTCACTAAGATAAACTTCCAGCTAACATCATACTTGATGGCAAAAAACTGAAAAGTTTTACTTTAAGATCAGAAACAAGCAAAGGATGCCTACTCTTGTTACTTTAACTCAACATAGTACTGGAAGTCCCAGCCAGAGCAATTAGGCAAGGAAAAGAAAGAAAAGGCATTCAAATTGGAAAGGAATATGTAAAATTGTCTTTACTTGCAGATGACATAATATTATATATAGAAACCCTCAAGGACTCTAACAAAAAAACTGTTAGAATTAATAAATGAATTCACCAAAGTTGCAGGATACAAACTCAATATGTAAGCATTAATTGTATTAAAAACACTGACAATGAGCTATACAAAATGGAAAATATCAAAACAACATGACTTAGTTTCATCAAAAGAATCAAAATATCCAGGAATAAATTTAACCAAAGAAAAAAAAAGTCTGTATACTAAAAACTATAAAATATTGATGAAAGAAATAAATGGAAAGTTATTCTGTGCTTACAGATTGGGACAATTAATATTCTTAAAATGTTCTTCATACTACCTAAAGAAATCTCAAATTCAGTACAATCCCTACAGAATTCCAATGACATTTTTTGTAGAAATAGAATGAATAATTCTAAAATTCATATGTAATCACAAAAGACCCCAAACAGCCAAAGCAAACTTGAGAAAGAACAAAGCTGTAAGTATTACATATTCTGATTTTAAACTATATTACAAAAGTATAGTAATCTAAACAGTATGGTTTTGTTATAAAAATAGACACATAGCTCAAAGGGACAGAATAGAGCCCAGAAATAAATTCATGCATATTTGGTTAATTAATTTATAACAAAGGAGCCAAGAATACACAATGGGGAAAAATAGTCTCTTCAATAAATGGTGTTGGGAAAGCTGGACAAGAATGAAATGAATGAATGAAATTGGACCCCTATCTAACATTATACACCAAAATGAATTCAGAATGGATTAAAGACTAGAGTGTAAGACCAGAAATCATAAAGTTCCTAGCAAAAAGCATTGGGAGTAAGCACTTTGACATCAGTCTTGGTGATAATTTTTTGGATTTGTCACCAAAAGCAGAAGTAACAAAAGCAAAAATAAACAAGTGAGACTACATGTAACCAAAAAACTTCTGTACTGCAAAGGAAACAAGCAGTATGAAATGCCCACTTATAAAATGTGAGAAAATATTTGCAAATCATATATGTGATAAGGGATTAATATCCAAAATATATAAAGAACACACAATTCAACAAAAAACTACAAATAATCCAATTAAAACGTATATAGAAGAACTGAATAGATAATTTTCTAAAGGCAAAAGTATATAAAAAGGTGTTCAGTATCAGTAATCATCAGGGAAATGCAAATCGAAACCACAATGAAATATCACCTTACACTTGGTAAAATGGTTATCAAACCAACAAGTGGTGGTGAGGATGCAGAGAAATGAGAACATTTGTGCACTGTGGGTGGGACTGCAAATTTGTGCAGCCAGTAATATGGAGGTTGCTCAAACAATAAAACTAGAACTACCATATGACCTACCCATCCTACTTCTGGATATATATCCAAATGAAATTAAAATAGGATATCAAAGATACACCTGTTGAATTATATGTCATTCCAGCATTATTCACAATAGTCAAAATATGGAAACAGCCTAAGTGTCCATAAACAGATGAAAGAATAAAGAATGGATAAAGAATATGTAGCATGGACTTCACTGGTAGTCCAGCGGTAAGAATCTGCCTGCCAATGCAGGGGACATGGGTTCGATCCTTGGTATGGGAAGATTCCAGACATAGCAACTAAGTCTGTGGGCCGCAACTATTGAGCCCAAGCTCTAGAGCCTGCAGACTGTAACTACAGAAGCCTGTGCACCTAAAGCCCATGCTCCACAGTGAGAAGTCACTGCAGGGAGAAGCCCATGCACAGCAACTTACAGAGTAGCACCAACTCGCCCCAACTAGAGCAAGCCCTCAGGCAGCAAGGAAGACCCAGCACAGCCTAAATAAGTTTTTAAATGATGTGGCATACATACACACACACACAGAGTTCAGTTCAGTCACTCAGTCCTGTCCAACTCTACGCGCTGCGGCACATCAAGCTTCCCTGTCCATCACCAACTCCTGGAGCTTGCACAAACTCATGTACATCAAGTCAGTGATGCCACCCAACCATCTCATCTTCTGTCGTCACCTTCTTTCTCCTCCTGCCCTCAATCTTTCCCAGCATCAGGGTCTTTTCCAATGAGTCAGTTCTTCGCATCAGGTGGCCAAAATATTGAAGCTTCAGCATCAGTCCTTCCAATGAAGATTCAGAACTGATTTCCTTTAGGACTGACTGGTTTCATCTCCTTGCAGTCCAAGGGACTCTCAAGAGTCTTCTCCAACATCACAGTTCAAAAGCATCAATTCTTTGGCGCTCAGCTTTCTATTTGGTCTATCTCTCACATCCATACATGACTACACAGTGAACTATTACTCAGTTGTGAGAAAGAAGGAAATCATTTTATTCGTGACAATATGGGTAGACTTTGAGGACACTGTGCTAAGTGAAATCTATCAGACAGAAAAAGACAAATACTGTATTGTTATCACTTATCTCTGGGTTGGGAAGATCCTCTGCAGAAGGAAATGGCTACCCACTGCAGTATTCTTGCCTGGGAAATCCCATGGACAGAGAAGCCTGGAAGGCTACAGTCCACACAGCCACAAAGAGTTAGATGTGACTGTTTTCCAACAACATCTGCTCCCTCTATGTTTCATGTATCACTTATATGTGGAATCTTTAAAAAAAAAAAAAAAGAAACACGGAGAAGCTGAGTAAAGAAAAGTTGTTGCCAGGGCCTGAGGGTGGGGAAAATAGAGAGACGTTAGTAAAAGTATACAAACTTTTAGCTATAAGATTAATAAACTCTGAGGATCAAACGTAAAACATGGTGACTATAGCTGGTAACTGGTTTAAAAAAAAAAACTTCAAGTAAATTTTAAAATCTAATTGGTTTTATTTAATATAAGGCAATTCATCAATTGGATAGGACCCCATCTAGCAACTAATGGGCTTCCCAGGTGGTACAGTGGTAAAGAATCTGCCTGCCAAGCAGGAGTCGCAAGAGACGCAGGCTTGATCCCTGGACTGGGAAGGTGCCCTGGAGAAGGAAATGGCAACCCATTACAGTATTCTTGCCTGGAAAATTCCATGGACAGAGTCTGGCAGGCTACAGTCCACAGGGTCACAAAGCGTCAGATACGACTGAACACCAGCACAGACCCGGCTCTGGCTGCCTCTTGAACATCATCTCTCCCCAGTGGGGCGGGGTTATTCTGAAGGATACAGTGCAAGAAAAGAAGAAAAAAAAGAAGCCATCTAGCAATTAAAAGAGTGCTTTGAGGAGTTGTATGAAATGGAGGGTTACAAGGCAGCAGGCAGCCTTGGAGGGTTATAGGCAGCAGGAGAGTGGGGCAAGAAGGTATTAGCAAAAGAACAGAAAAGATTGTCTCTGTCCAGGCCACCTTTTTGGGTGGGTGGGAGAGGAAACAGCAGGCGTCTTTATCCTGTAATATCAGACCAACTGTTTTAAAGGTCACATTTCTGTGGAATGCTAAAACTGCAATTACAGACATACCTCAGAGATATTGTGTGCTCAGTTCCAGACTACCACAATAAAGCAAATATTGCAATTAAGTGAGTCACATGAAACTTTTGTTCATCCAGTGTACATGAAAGTTAGGTTTACGCTATACCATAGTCTATTAAGGGTTTCCCTAGTGGCTCAGATGGTAAAGAATCTGCCTGCAATGAGGGAGACCTGGGTTCGATCCCAGAGTTGGGAAGATTCCCTGGAGGAGGGCATGGCAACCCACTCCAGTATTCTTACCTGGAGAATCCCTATGAACAGAGGAGCCTGGTGGCTACAGTCTATGGAGTCACAAAGGGTCAGACACGACTGAGCGACTAAGCACATAGTCTGTTAAGCGTGTAATAACATTATGTCTAAAAAAAAAATGTATCTATGTTATTCATTCAATCATGTCCAACTCTTTGCAACCCCATGGACTATATAGCCCACCAGGCTCCTCTGTCCATGGAATTCTTCAGGCAAGAATACTGGAGTGCGTAGCCATTCCCTTTTCCAGGGAATCTTCCTTACCCAGGGATCAAACCTGGGTCTTCTGTATGCAGGTAGATTCATCACCATCTGAGCCACTGGGGACACAAGGTTTCCAAAAACCAACTGTCAAAATCAAAGCACAATAACATAAAGTGCAACAAAATGAGGTAGGTATGCCTGTTTCAAATTAAAGAAAAACACTCAATGTAAAAGTTGTAAGTTGACTTTTATTCAGGGACTTTACAGAGAACTATTGCCCAGGAGATAGCCTTTCAGTAATTCTTCGGGGACTACTCCAAAGACATAGGGGAGGAGCCATTATATACATGATTTGGGGGGGCTGGAAAATAAATACATGTTGACAAACATATTTCAGGTAAAAGATGACTGCTAATTACAAAGAACAGATATCTCAAGTTAATAATTTTGATGCTTTTCTGTGTATGGGAAGTTTCAAGAATTGAGGGTCATTAAAATTCTTCCTTAAATATGGATCTTATTATCTACAGGCCCAAAGCAAAAAATGTTTTATGCTGTTTCCCTCACCCCATTCCGAATCCCCTTCAAAGAGTGTACAGATGGTGTGCAACATCAGTGAGTTGCAACTTAACCCTTTCATAAATGGGGTGATGAGCCACAATCTTTGTTCTCTTTGTTCATACTTAAAAGTCTTGGATTGCTGCCTTGGGGGAAAATGACTCCATTTTGGGCCTTTTTAACTTGATGCTGTATTGCATAATCAAAATTTGCTTTGAAAGTAGAATTTAAATGTTCTCAACACACACATGCACACAAAAAATATGTGAGGTGATGGATATGTTAACTATCTAGATGGAGGGACTCATTTAAAATGTGCAGATATATCAAATCACTACAGTGTACACTTTAACTATCTTATGATTTCATTTGTCAATGATACCTCAATAAAGGTGAAAGTCTTTTGAAAAGTAAAATATCTTTCAAAAACGACCCTCTGGGGACACAGCAGCAAACTTGGGCAGGTAGTCCTTTTCCAGACTGGTTGTAAAAATGCCATAGTAGAAAGAAGGATGTTGATAGGTTCCAGAATTTTACATAATTGTTCTAAGAAAAGCCTAGGGGAGAAAAAATTGTGTTATCAGTTCTTGAATAGGAAGAAATGACAATCTGAATATGTAAGAGGGCCAGTATCATGAAAGTAGATATTCTAGGTAAGAATTGTGATTTTTTTTCTTTCCTTCTCCCATTGTTTACTCAAAATGGTTCCCTGAAAGTTGATTTGAATAATTTTATCACACACACAATGCCAAATTCCTTTCAATGCTATTGTACAGTTTTGCATTGCCATCAGCAATATATGACAGTATTTGATAATTCACAGCCATGCTAATAGTGTTGTCAAATTCTTAGATTTCTGATGGATGAGATTTGAGAAATGGTGTTCAATATTGTTTTACACTTTCTCTTATTGTGAGTAAGCATGATTATCCTTTCATTTGTTTAAAAGATATTATCTTTTTTTATGAACTGTATATTGTGATTTTTGTCCATTTTCCTGTCATGGTTTAGCTCTCATTTTCTGTTTATTTAAATCAACCCTTTGTCTGTGGCACAGCGGCAATTATTTTCTTTTAGTTTTCATTTGTCTTTTGCTATGTCTGTAGCACAATTTTTTTTTAAATCCTTAAGTACTTAAATGTATCACTCTTAACTATCATTTCTTCTGATTTGGCTTAATAGTTAAGAACAGGCTTCTCCTAATTCAAAAGAAATTCATCTCGGTTTCTTCTGAGGTTTGTATGTTTTCATGTTTTTTGATTTTAGATCGCAAACCTATTTTGCTAATAATGCTTTCAAGTCTTTATATAGTCTTATTGATTTTCTATCTACTTGTAGCAAACTATAATTGTAGAACTTATCTATTTTTCTTTTCTAGACCGGATTTTCTATCTACTTATAGCAAACTATAATTGTAGA
>NW_024070212.1:2994108-3133010 GCF_014754425.2 Oryx dammah
TTCTAGACCGGATTTTCTATCTACTTATAGCAAACTATAATTGTAGATTATCTATTTTTCTTTTCTAGACCGTCAGCTTTTATTTCATGTATTTTGAAGCTCTGACAAGTGCATAAACATCGAAGACTGTTATGTCTTTATATTGAAATGATCTTTCTGTTATTATGAAATGTCTTCTTTACCCCTGGTAATATATTTGTCCTAAAGTTCACTTTGTCTCATATTAATACAGTTCATCTTTCTTAAGAGTAATGTTTCCATATTTTTTAATATGAATTTAAGAATATATTATTCTTCCATATATATATTTGTGTTAAAATATTTCATTGGTTCTTTTTTAAGCCAGTATGAAAATCTTTGCCTTTCCATTTTGATGTTTAGACCATTTATATTTAGTGTAATTTTCCATACAGTAAGGTTTAAATCTAACACTTTACTATTTTGTATTTTTCTGATGTGTTCATTGTCTCCATTTTTTTGTCTTTTCCTTTTTTAAGAATAATTTTAAAATTCTATTTAATTCCCATTCTGGCATATTAGCTGTATTTTTGTATTAGTTTTTTAGTGGTTGATCTGGAGTTTACAACTGCATCTTTAACTTATACTCTATCTTCAAATACTATTATGGTGGTGGTGGTGGTGGTTTAGTAGCTAAGTCATGTCCGACTCTTGTGACCCCATGGACGGTAGCCCACCAGGCTCCTCTGTCCATGGGATTGTCCAGGCAAAAATACTGGAGTGGATTGCCATTTCCTTCTCCAGGGGATCTTCCCAACCCAGGAATTGAACCCGGGTCTCCTCCATTGCAGGCAGATTCTTTACCAATTGAACTATGAGGGAAGCCCCAATACTATTATACTATATGATAAAATGTTAAAATCATACAGGAGTATACTTATATTTCTCCCATACATCCTTTGTTGCTGTTCTTGTCATACATTTCACTTTTATACAAGTTATTAACTTCAGGCTACTATTGTTGTTCAGTTGCTAAGTCACGTACCACTGTTTGTGACCCCACGGACTACAGCACACCAGGCCTTCCTATCCCACACTATCACCCAGAGTTTGCCCAAGTTCATGTCCAGTGAGTCAGTGATGCTATCAAACCATCTCATCCTCTGTCACTGTCTTCTTTTGCCTTCAGTCTTTCTCAGCATCAAGGTCTTTTCCAATGAGTCAGCTCTTTGCATAATGTGGCCAAAGTATTGGAGTTTCAGCATCAGTCCTTCCAATGAATATTCAGGGTCGATTTTCTTTAGGATTGAATGGTTTGCTCTCCTTAACTTCCAAGGGACTCTCAAGAGTCTTCTCCAGCACTACAGTTTGAAAGCATCAATTCTTTGGTGCTCAGCCTTCTTTATCGTCCAACTCTCATATTTATACATGACTACTGAAAAGACCATAGCATTCACTATACAGACGTCTGTCAGCAAAGTGATATCTCTGCTTTTTAATACACTGTCTAGGTGTGTCACACCTTTCCTTCCAAAAAGCAGTTCAGTTCAGTTGCTCATTTGTGTCCAACTGTTTATGACCCCATGGACTGCAGCATGCCAGGCTTCTCTGTCCATCAACTCCCAGAGTTTATTCAAACTCATGGCCACTGAGTCGGTGATGCCATCCAACCATCTCATGCTCTGTCGTCCCTTTCTCCTCCTGCCCTCAATATTTTCCAGCATCAGGGTCTTTTCAAACGAGTCAGGTCTTCACATCAGGTGGCCAAAGTACTGCAGTTTCAGCTTCAGTATCAGTCCTTTCATTGAATATTCAGAACTGATTTCCTTTAGGATGGAGGGTTGGATCTCCTTGCACTCCAAGGGACTCTCAAGAGTCTCCTCCAACACCACAGCTCAAAAGCATCAATTCTTCAGCACTCAGCTTTCCTTATAGTCCAACTCTCACATCCATATACTGGAAAAACCATAGCTTTGACTAGACAGACCTTTGTTGGCAAAGTAATGTCTCTGCCTTTTAATATTCTTTCTGGGCTGGTCATAACTTTTCTTCCAAGGAGCAAGCGTCTTTTAATTTCATGGCTGCAGTCACCATCTGCAGTGATTTTGGAGCCCCCAAAATGAAGTCTGTCCCTATTTCTATTGTTTCCCTATCTATTTGCCATGAAATTATGGGACCAGATGCCATGATCTCAGTTTTATCAATGTTGAGTTTTAAGCCAACTTTTTCACTCTCCTCTTTCACTTTCATCAAGAGGCTTTTTAGCTCCTCTTCACTTATGATGCCATAAGGGTGGTGTCATCTGCATACCTGAGGTTATTGATATTTCTCCCAGCAGTCTTGATTCCTGGCATTTCTCATGATGTACTCTGCCTATAAGTTAAATAAGCATGGTGACAATATACAGCCTTGACATACTCCTTTTCCTATTTGGAACCAGTCTGTTGTTCCTTGTCCAGTTCTAACTGTTGCTTCCTGACCTGCATACAGATTTCTCGGGTGGCAGTTCAGGTGGTCTGCTATTCCCATCTCTTGAAGAATTTTCCAGTTTGTTGTGATCCACACAGTCAAAGGCTTTGGCATAGTCAATAAAGCAAAAGTAGATGTTTTTCTGGAACTCTATTGCTTTTTTGATGATCCAGCAGATGTTGGCAATTTGATCCTCTGCCTCTTCTAAATCTAGCTTGAACATCTGAAAGTTCACAGTTCACGTACTGTTGAAGCCTGGCTTGGAGAATTTGGAGCATTACTTTGCTAACATGTGAGATGAGTGCAATTGTGCAGTAGTTTGAGCATTCTTTGACATTGCTTTTTTTTGGAACTGGAATGAAAACTGACCTTTTCCAGTCCTGTGGCCACTGCTGAGTTTTCCAAATTTGCTGGGCACATTCAGTGCAGCACTTTCACAGCACCATCTTTTAGGATTTTAAATAATTCAACTAGAATTCCATCACATCCACTAGCTATTTTGTAGTGGAGCAAGTACCTTCTAATTTCATGGCTGCAGTCACCATCTGCAGTGATTCTGGAGCCCAAGAAGAGAAAATCTGTCACTGTTTTATTTATGAAAATCAGTATATTTACTGGGTTTATTATTTCTGGCACCTTCATTCCTTTGTATAAATCCAGCTTTTAATCTTGTATCATTTTCCTTCAGCCTGGAGTAATACTTCTTTTACTGTAGTACAATATGTTAATGCCCATTTATCTCAGATTTGTCTGAAAATATCTTTATCTTACCTTAATTTTGAAGAATATTTTTGTTACAGGAAGAATCAGTTATTTTCAGTATATTAAAACTAGTCTATCATCTGATTTCCTTAGGTTCTAATGAGAAAGTTGCTGTCATTTTATTTTTGTTTCTTTGTGTATAATATGTGTATTTTTGTTCCTCTTATTGCTTTTCAATTTTCTCTTTTATCAGTGCTTTTCAGCAATGCAACTGTAATGTGCCTTGATGTGCCTTTTTCTTTAACTTATCCTATTTGGCATTAGTTGAGATTCTTGGATCTAGGGAGGTAGTTAAAAACGTATAAAACAGTGTTATATCTGAATTGCAAGAAGCTAGGAAAGACTGAATATGCTAAACAGAGACATAGAAGATATAGAAAAAAGATCACAAATCAAACTCATAGAAATGAAACACACAATATTAAAAGTGATAGGATATCAGGTATTATAGAAGACGGATTAGTGAATTTAATGCACTAGAAAACATCCCAAATGAAACACAGAGAAGAGATGAAATCCACCACAAACTCCTTTAAGTTTATGAGAAGTAATAGGTGAACTTATTGAATAAAAATGAGATGAGCTACAATGTGGTGAAAGATGTGAGAAAGATTCTACAAAGGGAATGGAATAAGGGTGTAGCAAATGAGATTAAAGAAGATTCCAAAGAGCATACAAGACCAAGCTGAGTTTATAAAACAAGATTTTTATGGATATATTTTCTCATCCACCACACTAGAAACACCAAAATAATTTTTGCCATTTCTCGTTTCTCTATTCCCTAAGCCATGCTAAGTTAGTCCCATGAATAACCTTCCTGGTTTCTAGTAGTCATCATTCTTTTCACTGACACCCTAGTTCTGTCTCTTTTTTTGTTTGTCTAGATGTTAGTATGGCTTCAAAGTAATCTGCCTTCCATTCTGAATTGTGTTGCCAAATTCTTTTTCCTAAGGCACCAGTTTGATCATATCACTTTTTTTTTTCTCTAAAATCTTCAAAGGTTCTGCTGTCTTCTGAATAAAAATTTGGACTATGTTTCACCTGCAATTCAAAGTCCTACTTATTTCTCTAGCTTTTTATAAGTCTTATGGTATACCTGTACTAAATTATCTGGAAATAATTCTAACAAACTTCATTTTATTGCCTCTTACTTTGTCATTAATGAAAACAGTTACTGAGAACATTCAATGTAGTATTTTTGAAAATATATATTTATTTATTTACTAATTGGGGGCAGGAGGAGAAGGGGACAACAGAGGATGAGATGGCTGGATGGCATCACTGACTTGATGGACTTGAGTCTGAGTGAACTCCGGGAGTTGGTGATAGACAGGGAGGCCTGGCGTGCTGCGATTTATGGGGTCGCAAAGAGTCGGACACGACTGAGTGACTGAACTGAACTGAATGGCTGTGACAGGTCTCAGCTGCAGCACACTGGATCTTCGATCTTTTGCAGCATCTTTTAGTTGTAGCATTTGAAATCTTAGTTGCAACATGTGGGATATAGTTCCCTGACCAGCGATTGAATCTGGGCCCCCTGTGTTGGGAGCATAGAGTCTTCACTACTGGACCACCAGGGAAGTCCCTACAATATGACATTAATCTAAATGCCAGGGATAAAGTCACTTTCTTTCAACCTAGTTTCATGGAAATCTGATCAACTTCATACAAATCCATATAATGAAGTTTCTGAACTTTCAAAGTTGAAGATCGGACCTAAATAAAAGTAAAATCACTATGGTACATTCATTTAGGAAGTTTTATGTGAAATAGCCAACTGGCCTCTATGTTGAAAACATTATGGAATGAATTATTTGCATGAGATTCAAGAGAGAACCCTGAGACAGAAAAATGTATGAGAATCATATTGAAATGAATGAAAAAGTTTTACTTTGTCCCGTATAGAACAATTTCCCTCTGTCTGGGAAAGGATGAATGACCTATATCACAAGAATAGAAAGTTAAAATTTCCCTGTGCTTTGGTGGAATGCTTTTGTGTGTAGAATATGTATTTCATCTCTTTGACAAATATTTTTGTGTCTCTAGTAATATGCTCTATACTAACTGCATAGGTCAGTGAGATCCTGAAAATGACCTGGACTCAGAGAAAAGAAGCTATGAACATTAATAGGATTGTTTATGGTATTTATGTTTCTCCATGAATAAAACCCATGATTTTTTGGCAGCAAAGTGAATTACTAAGGTGGGTATGAGTCTAAGTAGCGAGTGCGAGTGAATTATTGGCCAACAGTCTATTATAGGAATACTGAGTAAGTGTGACAATGTGTATTCGTAAAGAGGAAAGTCACCTCATATTTGAGTCTTCTATTAAGATGGCCCAGACTCACATATCAGAAAAGGAATGTGGATTAGTTTAGGTATTCAAGCATTTTCAAAGGTCCCTTCTAATTTTTAGGATTATAGAAGTTTATTGTCAAAACTGATTTTTTTGTATTTTCCTCTCTTAAAAGGCTACCCAGACACTCTATGTCACGCTTGTCAAAATAAAGGTTAAAATTCTGAGACTGGACTTCCCTTGTGGTTCAGTGGTTAAGAACCCAGTTGCCAATGCAGGGGACCCAGGTTTGAGCCATGGTCTGGGAAGATCCCACATGCCATGGGGCAAGTAAGCCAGTGCACCACAAGGACTGAGGCAATGTGCCTGGAGCCCATGCTCTGTATCAAGAGAAGCCACTGTGATAAGAAACCCACACACCCCAGTGAAACTGAGTCGTGCCCCCTCACCTCAACTAGAGAAAGCCTGCATGCAGCGATAAGGACTCAGTGCAGCCAAAATAAATAAATAAATAAAAATAAAAACATTCAGAGACATTTACCATGAAATTAATGAAAGAAACTTAAGCTCTTGAGATCCTCACTTGCACTGGTTCCTTTTAAATAAGGAAGTAAGTATTCACTTTTGAAGAAGTGAATACTACTGTAATTCTATATTTTTCTTTGTTAAAAGACCCCAAGAATTGTATAAGCTTTAGCGCTCTCTCTCTCAGAGAGAGCTTCCCTTGTGGCTCAACTGGTAAAGATTCCGCCCACAATGTGGGAGACCTGGGTTTGATCCCTGACTTGGGAAGATACCTTGGAGAACGGAAAGGCTACCTACTCTAGTATTCTGGCCTCGAGAGTTCTATGGACTGTATAACCCATGGGGTCGCAAAGAGTCAGAGACTACTAAGTGACTTTCACTTCCCTAGGTCTCAGTATACCTAGAAATGCCTCTGGTATAAACCTCAGAATTCTTACAACTGTTATGCCCAAGTCACGAAATCTCCCAATGACCACCAGGGAGCCGATATCTGATGCAAAAGCATTACCAAGCTCAAGCTGGGGCTCCCACCATTACTGATGCAGCGGCTAAGGAGAGAAGCCCCGAACTCTGGGTTACATTGCTTATATAGGGCATTCTCGCACGAAAAATTTGAAAAACGGGAGTTTCCAGGTTGGGAGACGTCTAATTGGTTAACCTTCTGTGGAAGGGTTAGGTGTTGGGTTCTGATTGGTTTTCATTTCCCAGGCTGGCAACAGGTTCTGATTGATTCCCATTTCCCGGGCTTAATTCGAATTTACCAGGCAGGTCATAAGTCCTGAACGTAAAGTCAGGAGATCCTGATCTGGGATCTGATTGGCTCGCAGGTGGTGGGGTGAGGTCAGGGGATTTCCAAAGACTCTTTCCTCAGAACTCTAAAATGGAGTCTTTTTTAACAAAATGGGGTGGCTTAGGTTCTTCACAACCTTAGAATTCTTGTTCACCTCATTATTTAATTCTAAGAATTAATATTTCATCCTTCAAAACTCTTGGATTTTTCTTCTCTTTCTTGTCAGTTTCTGCTGATTACTATGCAATTTAGTTCAGGGCATCTTCACTTGAAAAATTGTATCATGATAGCCTCATAGTTGGTTTTACTGACTGCAACTCTCCTCCAAATAAATCTATCCTTTGTAAAGTTGGCAGACTAATTTTCTTAAAAAGAAACAGATTATTTTGCAAAATTCCCATCCAAACTCAAGATATTTTGGTGTCTTTCCACTATCACGGCTCTTTTACACTTGAGATATTTAAATGCTCAGGCAAAAGGGTGGCAGTCAATCAGAGGGTACTTGAAGCCACATAAGAAATGTGAAATTTTTCTAGAGTGTCATTTTTACTTGATAGCAAGTAATTTAAAAGATTACTCCCTCCTCCTTTTCTTCAACAATATCAGCAGATATAGAGTTAAACATAAAAAGAAAAAATATTTTTAAGCTCAGATGCAGAGAATTCAATTTACTATTATTCTTGGCTCCTGACATATTCTTACCAATTGTTCATTCAAGGCTTGAGCCTTCATTCATTCTGTCAACTACAAATTGGCACTCACCAAGAGCATCACCAATGCCTGAACAACAAGGCATTTGCCATCTGCCTCTACTGAGATTGAACCCCATGCTGCTGTAGCTGTTGACCTTTAACAACTCCTGAGGGAGTTCAGGGTGGAGTGAGGCGCTCTGTGCTCCAGGGAATCTGGTGGGACAGGCCGTTAGATAGTTGGATGTTTTTAGGAATAGATTTTATGATCTCAATCCTTGCATCTCCTCATATCTAGAGAAGCACTAAATCCCTTCATGGTGACATCAGACCCTCATTATTAACAAAAAACCTTTTGTAAATTGAGGGCTTCATGGTATTGAACTCCCCCTTCACCAAAACCTTATATATTGACTTTCCCCCACTGCCACTTTGGAACAGTCTCTCAGAGCTATCTGTCACGCGGGTGTATGTTCCTTAGTTCTTTGTCTCGTCACAACAAAGATTTGGAGCAACGGACATTAAAGCTCTCGGCGTGTCACAGGTCTGGGGTCTTGGACAAAACATGTTATAGCTCTTAGGCAAATCAGTGTTACAGCTCTATTTTCTTTAGAAGATAGCAGAAGAAGCCATCCTCGAAGTGTGAGGGCATGCCAACCCAAAGACTTGAAGGGAAGAGAGTGGAGGAGCGCGTGGGGGAGGGGGAGAGGGAGAGAAAGAGCTCCTGCACGCACGTGGGAGAGAAAGAGCGAGAGAAAGCGCTTTGGCTCCTCTTTTTATATGTTTTTCTCCTCCACCTGGGCCTGCCCTATGCAAATTGGGCTTAGCCAGGAGTGCTGTTTGTTCTACCTGAAGTCTTCACTCTGGTCCTTGGACCTTCTTTTGTTCTATTTTCACAGGCTTTTCCCTTTCTTGTCTTTTAGCCACCACCATTTTGGACTCCTTTTCCCTATTCTACCCACCTAACATATCTGAGATGCTGTGTCCCAGGCTGCAGTCATCTTTTTGCCCCAAATAAAATTTAACTCATAACCCTCAAGTTGTATATCTTTTTTTTAGTCAACAATTCTTTCATTTAAAATAATACGACAGGACTTTCTTGGTGGTCCAATGATTAGGAATCCACCTACCAATGCAGGGGCATGGGTTTAATCCCTGGTCTGGGAAATTTCCACTTGCTGAGAGGCAACTAAGCCTCTGTACCACAACTAGTGAAGTCTGTGTGCCATAGAACCTGTGCTCCACAACAAGAGAAGCCACCACACTGAGAAGCCCACTCACTGCAGCTAGTGAGTAGCCCCTAAAAGCAATGAGAATGTCCATGCACAGCAATGAAGATCCATTGTAGCCAAAAATTAATTGATAAAAAAAAATACCCATGAAATTACCAACGTAAAAACTAGAACATGAATTTACATTTACACTCACCTCTTTGACCTTCCCTTGCATCATCCAGTCGCTCTGTCGTGTCTGACTCTTTTTGCAACCCCATGGACTGTAGCCTACCAGGCTCATCTGTCCATGGAATTTTCCAAGCAAGAGTACTGGAATGGGTTGCCATTTCCTTCTCCAGGGTATCTTCCCGAGCCAGGGATCGAACTCGGGTCTGCCACATTGAAGGCAGACACTTTACCATCTGAGCCACCGGGGAAGCCCCCCTATTCAAGGTACCACTATCTAAATAATCATTCTCTAAGATGGCAGAGTAGAAGGACAAGCACTTATCTCCTCCTCTGAGAGCACCAAAATCACAATTAGCTGTTGAACATTCAACAGAAGGACTGTGGAACAAACCAAAAAAAGATGTGATGTCAAAGTCGCTCAGTCATGTCTGACTCTTTGTGACCCCATGGACAATACAGTCCACGGAATTCTCCATACGAGAATACTGGAGTGGGTAGCTGTTCCCTTCTCCAGGGGCTCCTTCCAACCCAGGAATTGAACCAGGGTCTCCTGCATTGTAGGGGATTCTTTACCAACTGAGCTATCAGTGGAGCCACCCCCTCCCCGCCCAAAAAAAAGGTAAAAAGACAAAGAAGAAGCCACAGTGAGATGGTAGGAGGGAAAGAACTGCGATAAAATCAAATCTCATACCTGCAAGGTGGGTGACCCACAAACTGGAGAACAATAATACCAAAGAAGTTCTCCCACAGTTGTGAAGGTTCTGAACCCCACAGCAGGCTTCCCAGCCAGGGGATCCAATAAAGGGACTGGGAATCCCCACAGAATCCCCACCTTGAAGGCCAGGGGAATCTGACTATAGGACTTCCACAGGACTGGGAAAAACAGACTCCATTCTTGGAGGGCACAAACAAAATCTTGCACATACCAAGACCCAGAAGAAAGGAGCAGTTGCCCCCCAGGAGACTGAACTAAAATAATCTGCTAGTGTTGAGCCATCTCCTGTGGAGGTGTGGATCAGCATGAGCCACCACAGGGATGCAGGGAGTGGCAGCACCTGTCTGGGAATGTCCCAGTTGGAGGTTCCTCTTGGAGGTTGCCATTAATCCTACCTTAGATCCCTGGGCTGGCTTGCCTCAGGCCAAACAACTACCAGGAGGGAGTATGACCCCACTCATCAAGCAGATAATTGGATTAAAGCTTAACTGAGCAAGCCCCTGCCCACCAGAGCAAGATCCAGTTTTTCCCACCACCAGTCCCTCCCATCAAGAAGCTTACACAAGCCTCTTAGCCTCCTCCATCAGAGGGCAGACAGAAGCAAGAAAAACCACAGTCCCACGAAAATCACATTACAGAAAGTTAATGAGGATGGAAAAGCAGAAAGTTATGCCCCAGATGAAGGGACAAGATAATACCCCACAAAACAATGAAAAAAACAACTTAAACAACTAAAAAACAACTAAATTCAGGATCTCAGGAAAATAGAGATGAATAATACACTAGAAGGAATAAACAGAATTACTGAGGCAGAAGAATGGATAAATGACCTTGAGGACAGGATGGTGGAAATCACTGCTGCAGAACAGAGTATAAGGAAAAGAAGAATAAGAAATGAAGACACCCTGAGAGACCTCTGAGACAATATTAAGTGCACCAACATTCACATTATAGGGGTCCCAGAAGGTGAAGAGAGAGACAAAGGACTTGAGAAAATATTTGAAGAGATAATAGATGAAAATTTCCCTAACATGGGAAAGGAAATAGTCAAAAAATTTGCAGAAGTCAACAGTCAACAGTCACAGGCAGAAAATACCCAAAGAGGAACACACCAAGACACATAGTAATCAAATTGACAAAAAGACAAAGATAAAATATTAAAAGCAACAAGGGAAAAGTGACAAATAAATACCAGGGAACTCCCACCAGGCTATCAGCTGATTTCTCAACAGAAACTCTATAAGCCACAAGGGAATGGCATGATACATTTAAACCAATTAAAGGGAAGACTCTACAACCAAGACTACTATACCCAATAAGACTCTCCTTCAGATTTGATGGAGAAATCAAAAGCTTTTCAGACAAGCAAAAGTTAAGAGAATTTAGCACCACCAAACCAGCTTTACAACAAATGATAAAGGAACTTCTCTAGGCAGGAAACACAAAAGGGAAAGACCTAAAGAAAATAAACCCCAAACAATTAAGAAAATGGTAATAGGATCATACATATAGATAACTACCTTAAATGTAAATGGATTAAATGCACCAACCAAAAGAGACTGGCTGGGCATATATAGAATGTATATTAGATATGTGTGTGTGCATGCTAAGTCACTTCAGTCACGTTCAACTCTTTGCAACCCTACAGGCTGTAGCCCACCAGGCTCCTCTGTCCATTAGACTTTCTAGGCAAGAATACTGGAGTGGATTGCTATCCTCTCCTCCAGGGTATCATCCTAATTCAGGGATCAAACCCACTTCCCTTATGTCTCTTACACTGGCAGGCAGGTTCTTCACCACTAGCACCACCTGGGAAGCCCTGGTAGTTATATGTGCATGTATGAAATTCCACTTACCACATCACTTGCTTCACCCCCAGACTGTGTTCAGTTCAGTTCAGTCGCTCGTCGTGTCCAACTCTTCGCGACCCCATGAATCGCAGCATGCCAGGCCTCCCTGTCCACAACCAACTCCTGGAGTTCACTCAGACTCACGTCCATCGAGTCAGTGATGCCATCCAGCCATCTCATCCTCTGTCGTCCCCTTCTCCTCCTGCCCCCAATCCCTCCCAGAATCAGAGTCTTTTCCATTGAGTCAACTCTTCTCATGAGGTGGCCAAAGTACTGGAGTTTCAGTGTCAGCATCATTCCCTCCAAAGCAATCCCAGGGCTGATCTCCTTCAGAATGGACTGGGTGGATCTCCTTGCAGTCCAAGCGACTCTCAAGAGTCTTCTCCAACACCACAGTTCAAAAGCATTAATTCTTAGGTGCTCACCTTTCTTCACAGTCCAACTCTCACATCCATACATGACCACTGGAAAAACCATAGCCTTGACTAGACGGGCCTTTGTTGGCAAAGTAATGTCTCTGCTTTTGAATATGCTATCTAGGTTGGTCATAACTTTTCTTCCAAGGAATAAGCGTCTTTTAATTTCATGGCTGCAGTCACCATCTCCAATGATTTTGGAGCCCAAAAAAATAAAGTCTGACACTGTTTCCACTGTTTCCCCATCTATTTGCCATGAAGTGATGGGACCAGATGCCATGATCTTCGTTTTCTGAATGTTGAGCTTTAAGCCAACTTTTTCACTCTCCTCTTTCACTTTCATCAAGAGGCTTTTGAGTTCCTCTTCACTTTCTGCCATAAGGGTGGTGTCATCTGCATATCTGAGGTTATTGATATTTCTCCTGGCAATCTTGATTCCAGCTTGTGCTTCTTCCAGCCCAGCATTTCTCATGATGTACTCTGCATAGAACAGAGTGATTTTGGGGGGCTCCAAAATCACTGCAGATGGTGACTGCAGCCATGAAATTAAAAGACGCTTACTCCTTGGAAGAAAAGTTATGACCAACCTAGATAGTATACTCAAAAGCAGAGACATTACTTTGCCAACAAAGGCCCGTCTATAGTCTAGCCTTGACTATGGTTTTTCCAGTGGTCATGTATGGATGTGAGAGTTGGACTGTGAAGAAAGGTGGGCGCTGAAGAATTGATGCTTTTGAACTGTTGTTGGAGAAGACTCTTGAGAGTCGCTTGGACTGCAAGGAGATCCACCCAGTCCATTCTGAAGGAGATCAGCCCTGGGATTGCTTTGGAGGGAATGATGCTAAAGCTGAAACTCCAGTACTTTGGCCACCTCATGCAAAGAGTTGACTCATTGGAAAAGACTCTGATGCTGGGAGGGATTGGGGGCAGGAGGAGAAGGGGACGACAGAGGATGAGATGGCTGGATGGCATCACTGACTCAATAGACGTGAGTCTGAGTGAACTCCAGGAGTTGGTGATGGACAGGGAGGCCTGGAGTGCTGTGATTCATGGGGTCACAAAGAGTCGGACATGACTAAGTGACTGAACTGAACTGAACTGATACTTATATATATATATAAGGGAAGTGTAAGTATATATATAAGTATAAGGGAAGAAGAGAAAACTGGAGTTTGGGTGAAAGAACTGCTAGATTCAGTTTGGAATATCCACATGAAAATGCCTAGTTGGCAGTTAGATACTAGGTCTGAGAATGAGAAAAAAAATTTCAGCTACCAGCGGATAGATGGTAACTGAAGCTATTGAAGAAAGCAAGGTCACCAGGAAAATGAATAGAATGAGAAAAAGCTAGTCTAAGGATTATGGATTATGTGCTAGGTGGTTTAATAAGACCAATAACAGTAATACTTAACACTTACCATGAACTTTCTATGAGCCAAGTACCATTTTAAATACTTTACTCACATAATTAAAAAAAAAAAAACCCCTTTGGACTTAGGTGCTATTATTATTATGTCATTTAAGGAAACCAAGGGCCAGTGCAGTGAAATAATTTGCCTAAAAGCACACATCTACTTGAGTGGTGAAGCTAAGACTTTAAGACAGGTAGCCTGACTCCAGAACTTTGCCCCTAACCTGATATAAACCTTATAGTAATTCTGCAAAGTAGATATTTTTGCCTCCATTTCACATATTTAAAAAAAAAAAAAAAGAGGCTCAGAGAAATTAAATTCACTTCCTAGAATACAGGTTGCATGAAGTAGGGTTACAATTTAAACCTAAAGACCATATTCTTTCATACCTCAGTTAAGAGAAATGATTTAATTTCTCTCATAATCTTTCACAATGCTGAGCCTAGTAGTAAATATAATTATTACTACTAATAATGTAAGAACATTGAAGTTTAGCTCCCACTTACCTTTCACAGAAAGTTACTTGAGGTTGTACCACAACATTAAAAAAAAAAAAAGTATAAACTAAGGCAGAAGATGTTGGTTCAGGAAATAATGACTCCTATCCTAGAGAAGAGTGAGAGGAAGTCCCAGGACATAAGCCTTGTAATAATCATAGAAATTAAGAGCAGGACAGTGACTTTTTGGAGTGGTCTTCAGGGATAAAACTTTGAAACCTAAAAATTCGTACAACCAAGTGCTTAAAGACACGATAAAGGAATCTGGTAGCATGCAATAGAGATGTCACTGAATTGCCTCTAGCACTTTTCTTCAGCAAGAGGGTCACATCACTGCCCTAGAGAGGGCTTCCCAGGTGGCACTGGTGGTAAAGAATCTACCTGCCAATGCAATAGACATAAAAGACAAGAATTCGATCCCCTGGTCAGGAAGATACCCTGGAGAAGGGAATGGCAACCCACTTCCGTATTCTTGCCTGGAGAATTCCATGGACAAAGGAGTCTGTCAGGCTCCTATGCATCCATTTGGTAGTA
Source organism: Oryx dammah (assembly GCF_014754425.2). NCBI lineage: Eukaryota > Metazoa > Chordata > Mammalia > Artiodactyla > Bovidae > Oryx > Oryx dammah. The sequence goes on from NW_024070212.1 coordinate 3,008,425, forward strand.
AAGAGCTGGACATGACTCAGCAACTAACACACACAAAGTAGGAAATGTTATCCTAACAGTGGACAGTTTTGTAGTAAATATTAACTGAGGAATAATTTAAATGCTTTTTATTACATTTTAACACCTCTGGATGAGATGCATCTTACAATCATGGTTTTCTTAGTTATTTTCTTTCTTAGTAGTGCATAAAATACCATGTTGGATTTGATCAAATGCATGTGCCACAGTTTTAGATGTTTTATAATATACTCTAATTTAATCTTCATAATGGTTTCATGTAGTTGATGCTATTATTATTTTATAGGTAAGGAAATTGAGGCTCAAAGATGTTAATATGTTCAAGGACTGCTGTCAAGTGGAAAAGCAAGTACTACAAAGCAGGTATGGGGAATTCCCTGGCGTTTCAGTGATTAGGACTCAGTGCTTTAACTGCCTGGCCCCAGGTTCGATCAGCAAGTCTTGTGGCATGATGGCATTAAAAAAAAAAAAAAAGACAGAAAGGAAATCAAGAGAGAAAACCAAGTTTAACTTCAAAGGTCATGCTCTGTTGTAAATGTTGAGACATTTACCATGGGTGATACAAAGCTCCACGTTGAATAGTTCAAATGGGATGAAGCTTTTCCAGCTACTCCAGAAAGAGCCAATCTTGCCCTCATCTGTGCTCGTAACATTTTACGAACATCTCTGTGGATGTAAAATGTCACTTGCCATATCAGCAAACACATGATGCTGCAGCCATCAAACCATCAGCCACTATTCAGCCCTGAGGGAGCTCAGGAAAGAGACAAACAGGCTGCCCACCACCTAGCTGTCAGCCACTGCAGTGGTGCACCCTGAAGGGATTCAGGAAGGAGTCCAAAAAAAAAAAAACCAGGACACTGGACCTAGATAGTTAAGGTGCATATCGAAAGAGTAACTTCAATAAGCCCAGACTCTTGCATCTTCCCATATATGGCTAAATTCATTAACTTGAGATGTCTGGTTTTTCTTTAATTAGCAGTGATCACTCGACTTCCAACCTGGTTTTTGTTGTAAAAACTCCTCCTGGCTCCTCCCATACCCCTTTGGAGCAGTACCTCAGAGCTCCTTGGCTGCCTTCAGGGCTTAAGGCCTCAGAAAGACTTCTGAACAAAACTTTAACTCCCAACTTTGAGGCTGTAAGGTGGTTTTTGTTGTTTTTTTCAATCAACACCTCTTACATCTTATTATAACATGTAACTTCCAAGGAAGTCAGGAATAGTATCTTGATAATTACCGTTTCCAGTCACTGTAGTGTCTACCAGTGATCCTCACACACGCAGAAGCTCAATGTCATTAAAAGGAAACAGGACGTCTGGCACTAAGTCTAAAGAGGAGACAAGAAATGCATATATAAGAAAAAGGCCAAATTTCCCGTTGGCCTTTCCACTGTTACAGGGAAATTATAAATAAAATGCATTGGTGTTTAGGAGAAAAGAACAAAGAATAGAAAATACAAGTTAAGGGGAGATAGTTCAGCCAGCTTCCTGATTTTCATATACACTCACACAGACATAATCAGTCTGGAAAAGCTGAAAAGGCTGAAACTAAGCTGCTGAGACAACTTCTTTCTTCAACCATTTTTCCTGTATTGCAGGTGGATTCTTTACTTTCTGAAGCCCTTTAACGACTTACCAGCATTTATAGATTAGAACATTTAAAATTTCACATAACTCAGGATTTGGGGATTTTCTTGAGAAATGGGAAGATACTGGAAACTGGGTGCTCATTCTCCAAGGTAAATTGGTTACATGCATCAGTGGTTCCTTTCATACCAAGTTCGTGCTCCCTTACTCATCGTAGTACCTCCCACCATTTTCCTAAGCCCACCCTGTGTAATGGTGCTTATTTGAGTGTACTTATCAGTTCAGTTCAGTCGCTCAGTCGTGTCCGACTCTTTGCGACCCCATGAACTGCAGCACGCCAGGCCTCCCTGTCCATCACCAACTCCCGGAGTCCGCCCAAACCCATGTCCATTGAGTCGGTGATGACAACCAACCAGCTCATCCTCCGTCGTCCCCTTCTCCTCCTGCCCTCAGTGTTTCCCAGCATCAGGGTCTTTTCAAATGAGTCAGCTCTTCACATCAGGTGACCAAACTATTGGGAGTTTCATGAGTGTATGTATGACCACCTCCTAAGACATGCCGCTCACTGCTCTATTACACACCAGGTATTTTCAAGAACTGTGTCTTTGCCTTTCTTCAAAACACTGCCTCCTCTAAGCCACTGCTTCAATTCCTTTCATTAGCTCCCTCTGACCACCTGCTGAACCAGGTCATCGCAGCATTCTGATCACACTTCTGTAAAAGTTCTAATCACATCGTATGCACAAGTTTCTCTCCTTTGCTAGGCTGGGAGTGCCTGGAAGCCAGCGGCCCGGGGCTCATGGATGTTCGCGCCTCCAGCCCCAAATCCGTGACCTGGAACCTAAACAGAGTTTAGGTACGTGTGTTTGGAAGCCAATTTCCCCTCTTTAGGCAAACCGAAACTAAACTATCTACTCGGCCTTAAATGTGGGACTGAGACAGAAACACGGACGAGCAGACGAGTCAAAAAACGCACACTCGGGGCGAGAGGGAAGAGCACCTCAGTACCGCAGCTAGCAGATGTTACCAGAGGAAGTCCTGCCGCTACAACTAGGTCTCGGCGCTCCAGCTCCAACTCTCGCGAGGTTGGGCCTGAAAGCCAGCCCATCCGCCCCAGAAACTTGCCGCGCGGTTTCCTCAGGATTCTCGCGGCAACAGGGCACGCCAGAATGGGCACTTCCGGCGCTGCGCCCAGGAAGCGGAAGTGAGGCTTCCTGTCTGTCAGAGTCTGTGTTACTCCGCGGTCCTGAAATCTAGGAAAGTCGTTTTCGCTTCGCTTTCCCTGGCTGTCAAGGGCTTCCCCCCGGAGGGTGGGAGTCCAGAGAGTGAACCGTCGCGAGATGAGCACGATGTTCGCAGACACGCTGCTCATCGTTTTTATCTCCGTGTGCACGGCTCTACTTGCCGAAGGTGAGAGCAGCTGGGTTTTTCTGACGTGAGATGAGACCTCGAGGGAAGGGAAGGATCCTAGGCCCCGGGTCCCTCGAGCCTCCAAGGGAGAGGTCACGAGCCGTGCTTCCTTTGGTGGCGGTGGGCATGGGTCTGCTGTACTCCAGGAATCTTACCTTCAGGAGTGGGAGGAAATCCAGTGTGGAATCCATTGCCAGATTTCTCCGGTCCAGGGTAAATTTCATTTGCGTGTTTGTGGCGACAGCTTCGAATCGTGGCATGGTGGTTTTGGTTGAAAATCAGTTGTTAAGCACTAGTGAATATAAGGCAAAAAGTCAAAATCCATTCTTATCTAACAGTAACCACTAATAAGGGTTTTGTTACGGTTCCAAACATTTCTCTATTAGCATTCTGCTTTTAATGTTTCAGGTATAACTTGGGTCCTGGTTTACAGGACAGACAAGTACAAGAGACTGAAGGCAGAAGTGGAAAAACAGAGTAAAAAATGTAAGTATGCCAGCATCCTTTAGAGACAAGTCAGGTTTACTGAAGTGCATGTTCACAGTATGTATTTTAGGAGCACCAACCGTTATAAAATTTTATGGGAGTAAGTGAATCCGACTTGAAGTCTATTTAGAAATATAAGACTTTTGTGCAAAATATGTACTACAAACAGCAGAGCAATTCACGGGAGCTGTACTTGTTATGTGTTGTGTCAGTTCTAGAGAAGATATCCCGTTCAGTTGTGAGGGGCCATTGAAGCCTTTGTGATGCAGATAGCCTTGGAGTCCTTCCTGAGTAGTTAGAATTTGGACAGAGGATGAGATGGGGAAGGAATTCCAGGCAAAGAAGATAGCATATGTGCAAAAAATGTGGAAATTTTAACTAGTAAGATGTGTTTATGATTGGTGTCATTATGATTGGTGTCAAAGTTAAATGGTGTTTTTAGGGATAAGCCCAGTTTTCTGTTGGGTCTGATGGTTGAAGGAATATTTGAAAAAAGCGTTTAGAGCAAGTCAAGTTGTTTTTGAAATAAAACAGGAATTCCACAAGATACCCCTGAGGGAGCTGCTAGAGATATAATATGGATGGTTCCTTATAGGCTTGGTCTGGTTTTCAGTCTTCTGTCTTATAAAGATTAACTTTCACATGTTAACTTTCTGTATTCCATAACTTTTCTGTATGTATTCATAGGAGTGTGAAGTCTTCTTTCTTACAACAGGCTATTTCTAATATCCACATAGCAACCATTTGTGTAAATATTGCTGCATAAATATTTTTCTCCCTTTGTAAAAAAGGAGATTGAGACTCAGAAAGGTTAAATGACATGTTAATGTCTCAGAAAAACAAAGAATTAGAAACCAAATCCAAACCATCACTGACACAACGGACATGGGTTTGGGTGGACTCCAGGAGTTGGTGATGGACAGGGAGGCCTGGCATGCTACGGTTCACGGGGTCGCAGAGAGTCAGACATGACTGAGTGGCTGAACTGAACTGATGTCGGTTCTATTTCTAGTTTTGTAAGGAGTCTCCACACTGTTCTCCATAGTGGCTGTACTAGTTTGTGTTCCCACCAACAGTGTTAGGGGGGTTCCCTTATCTCTGCACCCTCTCCAGCATTTATCGTTTGTAGACTTTTTGATAGCAGCCATTCTGACCGGTGTGTATACTCACTCTTTTAATAAACTCATTTATGTGCTCTACTTGCCATGGACCTCCAAATATATGTCCTTAGTTGTTTATCCTTAATGCAACATTCAGATATCCAATTATCAACTTGTTAATTCTACTGGAATGTCTAATAACATCTTAAACCCAACCTGTCCAAATTGAACTCTTGTTCCTCACTTCTAAGCCTATTATGTATGTAACTTTCACAATCTTGGTCAGTGGTAATACTGTCCCTCCAGTTGTTCAGGACATAATCCTCCTGTTGTTACCTGTAACTTTTCTCTTACAGCCACATCCAGTACTGTTGGCCTGCCTTCAGATAGATCCACAGCCTGATCACTTTACGTCATTTCCACTGCTAACTACCAGAGTCTAAGCTGCCATCATCCTTTGCATGAATTATTATGATAGCCTCAAACAAATGTTCCTGTTACCCTGTAGTCTATTCCCAAGATAGCAACCAGAATAATCCTTTTTTGTAGTATATCAGTTCATGTCCCTCCTCTACTCATAACTCTATGGTGGTGTCCCATTTGACTCAGAGGGAAAAAACCACAAAGTTTTTACAAAGGTCCCAAGTTACAGCTCTGAGCTTCTTTCCCTCTCACTGACCTGTTGCTGTTCCTCACTACACGTCAGCCTCACTCCTATGTCAAGACCTTTCTAATGGCTGTGCCCTCTACCTAGGATGTTCTTCCCTATCAAATCTTACCTAACCCTTATGTGTACTTAGTCGCTGAGTCATGTCCAACTCTTTGCAACCCCATGGACTGTAGGCTGCCAGGCTCCTCTGTCCATGGGGATTCTCCAGGCAAGAATACTAGAGTGGGTTGCCGTGCCCTCCTCCAGGGGATCCTCCCAACCCGGGGATCCTCCCAACCCAGGGATCGAACCCACGTCTCCCACACTGCAGGTGGATTCTTTACCAGCTAAGCCACCAGGAAAACCCAAGAATAGTGGAGTGGGTAGTCTATCCCCTCTCCAGGGGATCTTCCTAACCCAGGAATTGCACTAGAGTCTTCTGCATTGCAGGCAGATTCTTTACCAGCTGAGGTTCCAGGGAAGCCCATATCTTCATATCTTCTTTAAATCTTAGTTTAGAGCTCACCTCAGTGAGTCTTAACTTGGCCACCCTATTTAAAACTGCAGTCAGCTTACCTCCTGTACCACTGCTACCCATCTCCTTTATCCCACTCTGTTTTGTTTTGAGTCATCTGCTAGAATGACACTTCACTGGAGCAGGATGCTTTTATTTATTTTTTTAAATCGTTTTTGTGTAATGATTTATCCTATACACCTAGAACAGTGGTTAGCACATGCTCAGTGTCTAATAAATATTTGTTGATTCAGATACTTTCTCTGTCACCCTGTATGGGCAGTCCATTGTCAAACCCTGATACTTTATTGTCCTCCTGAATTGTTTTCAGTCTTTCCACATCTCATTTCCACCACCATCACCCAGTCTAAACTTCCATCAAGTTTAATTTAGTCTACTGTGACAGCCTCCTTATTGGTCTACCTGCTGCTGCTCAAATCTCCTCCATATAGAAACACCTGGAGCAATTTTTCAAAACACAAATCTGATTATGTTACTTTTCCTTCTTAAAACACTCAATTTTTTTCCCATTGCTTTGAGGACAAAGGTGTGGCCTACAAAGTCCAGCATGGTCATATGCCTCCCTGTCTCCTCTCTGACCACATTTGTATCATGTTTTTCCCTACTCTTTCTTTAGCCATTGTCTGAACCAATTTTGCTTTTTTCCTACTATGCAGTTGGGCTTTTGCACTACTTTTTCCTCTGGGATAATTTTCCTTTCTCATTTTGTATAATGAACTCCTACTCATTCTTCAGATCTCAAAGCCTATTTAGTCTCCCCTATCATGATCCCTAATTTATACAGCTACTTCTCCTTAGAAAACTTGTCATAATTATAATTTAATCTGTGTATGATTATTATTGTTTGAATAATATCCTCTCCCCAACTAAACTATAATTTCTATGAGAGCAAAGGCCATTATATCTCTAGTACACACAGTGCCTGACATAGATTTGATACTTATAGCTTATGGTGAACAATGTTGGATTTGTGATCTCTGAAGACGATTTAGCTTTGGGACCAGGCACCAGGCTTGATCACTCAAGAGCTTTTGTGTAGGAGTTTTATTAAAGTATAAAAAGGACAGAGAAAGCTTCTGACATAGACATCAGAAGGGGGATGGAGAGTGCCCCCACTCACTACTAGTCTTATCAAGGCCTTATATACTTTTACCAGACCCACTCCTGCAACATACATCTTAAATTAACAAGATTAGAGCTAACAATAGAAAGGTCTTACCAGACCCACTCCCACAAGATACATCTTAAAGATAACAAGGTTAGTCAGAAGGTTCTTGTTAAGGAGAAACATGTCCTCATTGTTATATTGACTAAGACAAAGCAATATAGAAAAAAATGTTTGTCCTTTTCTCCTCCTTGAGAACCCTGGACCTCTTCCTCCTCCAGGGCCCCAGACTCCTTATCAACCTACCTAAGGATTAGCACTCTCAATGCTTGATAAGTGTGTTGAATATATTAAAGAATAAACTATTTCTGTAACATAACACCACATATTTGTGAGAAATTGTTCTGCTCTGATCATAAACTAGTTAGCCAGCATGTAGTAGCATCCATAGACAAATTTCATGTCATATGTATCATGGAGTAGTCTTATGAAATATACAACACATTTAACTTTGAATTTGTTTAGATCAATATTCTCATACCTTACTTATATGAATACGAATTTACTCTATAGATTTTGGGCTTCCTTAGTGTCCACAATTAATTAATTACCTTGTTTATAGTAGTTATCTGTATTATAAACATCATCTCCTTCACCTGACACCTAAATTCAAAGTAGTATAGTTGCCAGGCAAAGCTTCCATAGTTGTATTTTTTAATGTGGTTGACTAATGTTCTTTCTTTGAAGATAAGTATAAGGTAGGTTGAAAGTGATTTGAAAATCTCTTGGTATTTTTTTATGGTCTTATGTCCTCTACTTTGTAAAAACTCAGTGAGCATGCACAGACATAGAAAACAAATTTATAGTTAACAAAGGGCAAGGGTAGGGGAGGAGTAAATGAAGAGTTTGGGATTAGAAGTATGTATAAACTAGATAAACAACAAAGTCCTAGTGTATAGCACAGGAAACTGTTCAATATCTTGTAGTAAACTGTAATGGAAAAGAATCTGAAAAAGAACTGAATCACTTTGCTGTATACCAGAAATTCACACAGCATTGTAAATCAACTATACTTCAATTAAAAAAAAAAAATACAAAAACTCAGTGAGCATGTATTATTTTCATTTATATGATCAGTTGAAACTTATGATTGCTTGCTCTATATAGAGTTTACCATGAAGAGTGCAGTATACAATGAAGGGGCGTAGATACCTAGATATTCGTAACAGGAAGAAATAAGATAAATTCCCTCTTTGAGCAAATGTCTTAATTGCAAACATAAGCCATTCTGACATTCTGTGTTCAAAATTTGGTATGGATCAAGGCAAGAAAAGTTTGTAGAGCCCAGGTATAGAACTTGTACATAACTATGATTGGCATGTTATAGGATCTGCTGGAAAAGGTAGACAACATGCATGAACAGATGGGGAATTTCAGGAGATGGAAACTATAAGAAAAAAATCACATGGAAATGGCAGAAATAAAAACATATTCCAGTAGTCATGTATGGATGTGAGAGTTGGACCATAAAAAAAGCTGAGCATTGAAGAACTGATGCTTTGGAAATGTGATTGTTGGAGAAGACTCTCGAGAGTCCCTTGGACTGCAAGGAGATCAAACCAGTCAGTCCTCAAGGAAATCAGTCCTGAATATTCATTGGAAGGACTGATGCTGAAGCTGAAACTCCAATACTTTGGCCACCTGATTCAAAGGCCTGACTCACTGGAAAAGACCCAGATGCTGGGAAAGATTGAAGGCAGGTGGAGAAGGAGACAACAGGGGATGAGATGGTTGGATGGCATCAGCAACTTGATGGACATGAGTTTCAGCAAGCTCCGGGAGTTGATGGACAGGGCGGCCTGGCATGCTGCAGTCTATGAGTTCACAAAGAGTTGGACACAACTGAGTGACTGGATTGAACTGAACATAAAGGATCCTTTGAGAAAATTACCAGATATACAAGGTCTTAAAATTTTTTATCTCTGCAAACTACTGGAAAATACACTACATCAAAACAAATGAACAAACCAAGAAAAGAAGAAGATATGAACTCCAGGAAATAGAAGCACCAACACAGGATTCAGTAAAGGGAATCCCCTGGACAATGGTGAAGGCAGATTTAGATCTGACATGCTTAAGAATGTCAACTTTGCACCATACTGAGCTTCTTAGCAGGCGCAGGAGGGCCTAGAGGAGCTATCCCATGTTGAAGGTCAGGAACGGTGGTGGTAAGGAGATACCCTTCATCCAAGGTAAGGAGCAGCAGCTGTGCTTTGCTGGAGCAGCTGTGAAGAGATACCCCCACATCCAAGGTAAGAGAAACCCAAGTAAGATGGTAGGTATTGCAAGAGAGCATCAGAGGGCAGACACACTGAAACCATACTCACAGAAAACTAGTCAATCTACTCACACTAGGACCACAGCCTTGCCTAACTCAGTGAAACCAAGCCATGCCTGCGGGGCAACCCAAGATGGGCGGGTCATGGTGGAGACCTCTGACAGAACATGGTCCACTGGAGAAGGGAATGGCAAGCCACTTCAGTATTCTTTCCTTGAGAACCCCATGAACAGTATGAAAAGGCAATATGATAGGATACTGAAAGAGGTACTCCCCAGGTCATTAGGTGCCCAATATGCTACTGGAGCTCAGTGGAGAAATAACTCCAGAAAGAATGAAGGGATGGAGCCAAAGCAAAAACAATACCCAGTTGTGGATGTGACTGGTGATAGAAGCAAGATCCGATGCTGTAAAGAGCAACATTGCATAGGAACCTGGAGTGTCAGGTCCATGAATCAAGGCAAATTGGAAGTGGTCAAACAAGAGATGGCAAGGGTGAATGTCGACATTCTAGGAATCAGCGAACTAAATGGACTGGAATGGGTGAATTTAACTCAGATGACTATTATATCTCCTACAGCGGGCAGGAATCCCTCAGAAGAAATGGAGTAGCCATCATGGTCAACAAAAGAGTCTGAAATGCAGTACTTGGATGCAATCTCAAAAATGACAGAATGATCTGTTTGTCTCCAAGGCAAACCATTCAGTATCACAGTTATCCAAGTCTATGCCCCAACCAGTAATGCTGAAGAAGCTGAAGTTGAACGGTTCTATGAAGACCTACAAGACCTTTTAGAACTAACACCCAAAAAAGATGTCCTTTTCATTATAGGGGACTGGAATGCAAAAGTGGGAAGTCAAGAAACACCTGGAGTAACAGGCAAATTTGGCCTTGGAATGCAGAATGAAGCAGGGCAAAGACTAATAGAGTCTTGCCAAGAAAATGCACTGGTCATAGCAAACACTCTCTTCCAACAACACAAGAGAAGACTACACATGGACATCACCAGATGGTCAACACTGAAATCAGATTGATTATATTCTTTGCAGCCAAAGATGGAGAAGCTCTATACAGTCAACAAAAACAAGACCAGGAGCTGACTGTGGCTCAGATCATGAACTCCTTATTGCCAAATTCAGATTTAAATTGAAGAAAGTAGGGAAAACCACTAGACCATTCAGGTATGACCTAAATCAAAGCCCTTATCATTACACGTGAAAGTGAGAAATAGATTTAAGGGCCTAGATCTGTTAGATATAGTGCCTGATGAACTATGGAATGAGGTTCGTGACACTGTACAGGAGACAGGGATCAAGACCATCCCCATGGAAAAGAAATGCAAAAAAGCAAAATGGCTGTCTGGGGAGGCCTTACAAATAGCTGTGAAAAGAACAGAGGCAAAAAGCAAAGGAGAAAAGGAAAGATATAGGCATCTTAATGCAGAGTTCCAAAGAATAGCAAGAAGAGATAAGAAAGCCTTCTTCAGAGATCAATGCAAAGAAATAGAGGAAAACAACAGATTGGGAAAGACTGGAGATCTCTTCAAGAAAATTAGAGATACCAAGGGAACATTTCATGCAAAGATGGGCTCGATAAAGGACAGAAATGGTATGGACCTGAAAGAAGCAGAAGATATTAAGAAGAGGTAGCAAGAATACACAGAAGAACTGTACAAAAAAGATATTCATGACCCAGATAGTCGTGATGATGTGATCACTAATCTAGAGCCAGACATCCTGGAATGTGAAGTCAAGTGGGCCTTAGAAAGCATCACTATGAACAAAGCTAGTGGAGGTGATGGAATTCCAGTTGAGCTGTTTCAAATCCTGAAAGATGATGCTGTGAAAGTGCTGCACTCAATATGCCAGCAAATTTGGAAGACTCAGCAGTGGCCACAGGATTGGAAAAGGTTAGTTTTCATTCCAATCCCAAAGAAAGGCAATGCCAAAGAATGCTCAAACTACCGCACAGTTGCACTCATCTCACACACTAGTAAAGTAATGCTCAAAATTCTCCAAGCCAGGCTTCAGCAATATGTGAACTGTGAACTCCCTAAGTTCAAGCTGGTTTTAGAAAACGCAAAGGAACCAGAGATCAAATTGCCAACATCCGCTGGATCATGGAAAAAGCAAGAGAGTTCCAGAAAAACATCTATTTCTGCTTTATTGACTATGCCAAAGCCTTTGACTGTGTGGATCACAATAAACTGTGGAAAATTCTGAAAGAAATGGGAATACCAGACCACCTGACCTGCCTCTTGAGAAATCTGTATGCAGGTCAGGAAGCAACAGTTAGAACTGGACATGGAACAACAGACTGGTTCCAAATAGGAAAAGGAGTACGTCAAGGCTGTATTTTGTCACCCTGCTTATTTAACTTCTATGCAGAGTACATCATGATAAACGCTGGACTGGAAGAAACACAAGCTGGAATCAAGATTGCTGGGAGAAATATCAATAACCTCAGATATGCAGATGACACCACCCTTATGGCAGAAAGTGAAGAGGAGCTAAGAAGCCTCTTGATGAAAGTGAAAGAGGAGAGTGAAAAAGTTGGCCTAAAGCTCAACAATCAGAAAACGAAGATCATGGCATCCGGTCCCATCATTTCATGGGAAATAGATGGGGAAACAGTGGAAACAGTGTCAGACTTTATTTTTTTGGGCTCCAGAATCACTGCAGATGGTGACTGCAGCCATGAAATTAAAAGATGCTTACTCCTTGGAAGAAAAGTTATGACCAACCTAGATAGCATATTCAAAAGCAGAGACATTGCTTTGCCGACTAAGGCCCGTCTAGTCAAGGCTATGGTTTTTCCTGTGGTCATGTATGGATGTGAGAGTTGGACTGTGAAGAAGGCTGAGCGCCGAAGAATTGATGCTTTTGAACTGTGGTGTTGGAGAAGACTCTTGAGAGTCCCTTGGACTGCAAGGAGATCCAACCAGTCCATTCTGAAGGAGATCAGCCCTGGGATTTCTTTGGAAGGAATGATGCTGAAGCTGAAGCTCCAGTACTTTGGCCACCTCGTGCAAAGAGTTGACTCATTGGAAAAGACTCTGATGCTGGGAGGGATTGGGGGCAGGAGGAGAAGGGGACGACCGAGGATGAGATGGCTGGATGATATCAACGGACTCGATGGACGTGAGTCTGAGTGAACTTCAGGAGATGGTGATGAACAGGGAGGCCTGGCGTGCTACGATTCGTGGGGTCGCAAAGAGTCGGACACGACTGAGCGACTGAACTGAACTGAGCTTGTTAGAAGATGCTAGGAGAAACTTCTTTAGAAAAACTTACAATTCCTAATGATCTGATTTTATACGGGAAATATATAGACAGCTAGCCAAGAATTTGGGGCTGAATTAGTGATAAGTATGGAGACAACCAAGGAGAAGGCAATGGCAACCCACTCTAGTACTCTGCCTGGAAAATCCCATGGACAGAGGAGCCTGGTAGGCTGCAGTCCATGGGGTCGCTAAGAGTCAGGCACGACTTAGCGACTTCACTTTCACTTTTCACTTTCATTCATTGTAGAAGGAAATGGCAACCCACTCCAGTGTTCTTGCCTGGAGAATCTCAGGGACGGCAGAACCTGTGGGCTGCCGTCTATGGGGTCACACAGAGTTGGACACGACTGAAGTGACTTAGCACTGTGGAGACAACTGAACAAATTTTTAAATGACATAAATCTGGGGAAAACTTGCAGGAAGGAAAGAATCATCATAGTTTACTGTGTAAATCACCTGTGAACAGTATTTTCACAGTCATAATTTTGTAAATGTTAAACTCACATTTAACCAGAATTATAACTATGACAATGGGTTTTATGATATTTCAAGACACAGAGGTTAAAACACACACACAAACACACACACACACAACTTTATGGGAGTTCCCACTGCTATGGCCCAGGTTCAGCCCCTGGTTGGGGAACTGACCTGCTGCATGGCTCTGCCAAAAAAAAAAAGAAGGTATAGGCGTAAATACCACAACAGTCAGCTGAAAGAGGTTAAAGTGGTTTTTCTTTGAAATGAAGGAAATGGGGAGGTGCAGGGCAATCATAAGAACTTTACTTATCTTTAAAACTGCAGGATGACTGACTCTTTAAATGAGTGTTTTACTGAGGTATTTTAAAAATGTTTTTCAGTGACAACTCTCATTGGATGATCACCAACTTATGGACTGTTAAAATGCTGACTATGTGATATTTCAAACTTAAAATCAAATCTATTCACAGCTTTGTTGTTGGTGGTGGTGATTTAGTCTCTAAGTCATGTCCGACTCTTTGCAGCCCCATTGACTGTGGCCTGCCAGGTTCCTCTGTCCATGGGATTTTCCCAGCCAAGAATACTGGTTGAGTTGCTGATCTCTTCTCCAGGGGATCTTCCTGACCCAGGGATGTAATTCATGCCTCCTGTATTGGCAGGCCAGTTCTTTACAGCTGAGCCACCAGGGAAGCCTATTTACAACTTCAGCCAAACAAAAATCCTTTACGAGTATAAATAAGTAGGCAGCCACAGTTGAAAAGTAGAAATTTTCTATCTGTTGAGACAGTTTTGAATCAGTTAATCCACTTTGGACTTTGATAGCTCAAAATGAATTTAAGATGACTAAGTGTATTTTCACACATTTCAAACAAACAAATCAATAGTACTAAACCAAACTGAAGGGAGGCCTTGCTGTTTCATCTGCTCTTTTTCTGTAATGAAGTGGTTTTACATTTTGAGCACAGACTCAAAATGTAAAATAATAAAATAATTAAAATCTCAAAAAGTTTGTTGCGCTTTTGAGGAATATAAAATATAAATAGATTTGAATCACAGATTCAAATCTCATCTTGTGCAGATCTGATCTTAGGCATTGTTTGGAGAATACTGATGTTATCTAGAAACCTGTGCTACTGTGGTGGACATCCTTGTTGAAAGATACTTTCTTAAAGGTACCAAGTTGTTTGATTCAGGTGATCTCTAGATAAGTGTGCTCTAAATGTCAGTAAGTCTTTTTTCATTATTTTACTTTTATAATATAGACTAATGAAAGAACACTTCAATAAATGAGAAAGATTAAAATACTATATGTAATTGGATTCTTGTAATAAAATTATTTGAGAACATTTATTAAGTACAAATTATTGTAAAGTATGAAGTATTTCTTTGGTTTACAGTAAAACATGATAAAGCTTTTAGAGTAATTTATAAACTGTTTGACAACTCGAATTCAGAATGCAGTAATACCAGATCATAGGCAAAAATATGTTTCACAGTAGACATCTTTTTTTTTTTTTGGTCAACTCTGATATCTCCATTTCTTAAAGTTTCTTTGTAACTTCGAGAAGTTAAAAAAAAACATATTATCCCTGGAAAAGATTTATCTAGTCTTAATCCATTGTGCTAGAAGATCAAGTAATGTTCATAGTATCATCTTATGTTTCTATTTTCTAGCCTTCTGATTTTTTTTCCCCTGGTTTTTATGCTGCTGCTGCTAAGTCACTTCAGTCGTGTCCGACTATGTGTGAACCCATAGACAGTAGCCCACCAGGTTCCACCGTCGCTGCGATTCTCCAGGCATGAACACTGGAGTGGGTTGCCATTTCCTTCTACAATGAATGAAAGTGAAAAGTGAAAGTGAAGTCGCTCAGTCGTGCCTGACTCTTAGCGACCCCATGGACTGCAGCCTACCAGGCTCCTCTGTCCATGGGATGTTCCAGGCAAAAGTACTGGAGTGGGGCGCCATTGCCTTCTCTGCGGTTTTTATGCAGCCATGGTTAAATGCCAAGTAGTTGTGTTATAGTCCTTCCGGGGTGGGGAGAAATATTTTTTGTTTCGGTAACATATTGTAGAATATGACTCTTCCTTTTATGATCTCATACTAGTAGTTCATTCTAAATCTCTGTCTTTCTCTCCCTATATATGTCATCTTTTATCTTTTTATCTACCTGGAATAGTGCCTGTCACTTAGACACCCAATGTGTATATTTACACACATGTACTCAGATTTTATTTTAGTCAGAATTTTACCGTTTTATTTGTAATTGTGGAGTTAAATTGAATTTTACGTCTCTGATAAAGGAATAACACCAATTTTGCTTTTAAAATTCAAGCAGCATACTTAATATAGTAAGGGAAAGATTCCTACCTGAAATTCTCTTTAATGCAACTTTTAGAAATAATACATATACTATACCATGTGCTAGTAAAGGAAGTATACTAAGATAATATAAGAAGCAAATAATGTAAATAAAGGTTTTACTGTATATATTGCTAGTCCATTCATAAGTGGTTCTTCTCCAGGGAATCTTCCTGACCCAGGGATGGAACCTGGGTCTCCTGCATTGCAGGCAAATTCATTACCATCTGAGCCACTAGGAAAGCTCCATAGGTGATTAAAGATAAATAAACATAAAATATAAATATGGTACATTATTCTTCTTCCAAAACTCACTATTACTCTATCGTCATATTAATTGAAAAGTCTCAGGAAATGTTCATCTTAGCTGTTTTGACTCTCCTGATCTTCCTACCCTGTGCATTCTGTACTGTAACTGTTATTTGATTATGTGCCCTCACTAGATTGCTTTTTAGATGGCAAGGATCATGTTTATCTTTTTATCTACCTAGAATGGTGCCTGTTACTTTGGCAGACAATAACTGAATGAGTGAATGCCCATTTTCTATAGTGAATTTGAGACTGGAACTACAATTAATCACCTGAGGAAGCAGAATTTTAAATTGTGCTTGAAAGTGAAAGTGAAGAAGCTCAGTCATGTCTGACTCTTGGCGACCCCGTGGACTGTAGCCTACCAGGCTCCTTCCTCCATGGGATTCTCCAGGCAAGAATACTGGAGTGGGTTGCCATTTCCTTCTCCAGCGGATCTTCCTGACCCAGGGATCAAACCGGGGTCTCCTGCATTGCAGGCAGACGCTTTAACCTCTAAGCCACCAGGGAAGCAGAATTTTAAATTGTGCTTAGATTCTGCCTGAGGCAGTCTCAGCTAATGGCCTGAAAATCATCTCAGTTTTGATTATGACTTTGTCTTTATGAAGTCTTTTTTGGGTATTTGATTAATGATGCTTACAATGTTGCTGTTACATTCTTAGAATATTGTGTCTGCCTTTTACTGTCAGCAGGTGTGGGAGCACACCAGTTAACTTAATCATGACCACCATCAAAGCCAATGTGTAACTTTCTTGCAAGTTTCTTTCAGTGGTTCAGCTGTGATAAAATATAGTCTTTGTTTCTTGAGTGTAATGCATAATTAATTTTTTATGATGTCACTATGTTTACAGTGGAAAAGAAGAAGGAAACAATAACGGAGTCAGCTGGTCGACAACAAAAAAAGAAAATTGGTAAGATGAGTTATTGGTATATACAATATTTTAAAGTTTTCTTGGAAAAATAAGTTCTTAGATAATGAAAATATAAGAAATTTTTTTTGTTTTTTCAAAAAATGTTTGGCTGTGCTGGTTCTTTGTTGCTGCACAGGCTTCTTTCTAGTTGCAGCAATCAGGGGCCCGGGGCTCCTCTCTAATTGCAGTGTGTGGGCCTCTCATTGTGCTGGTTTCTCTTGTTGTGAAGCACGGGCTCTAGGGCTTGTGGGCTTTAAAAAAAAAAAAAATAAAGTTTTCAATAGTGATAACTCATGTTTGTATAGTTTTACAGTCTACAAGAGCACTGGCATACGTTATCTTGCATGCATGTGTGCTGAGTCACTTCAGTCATGTCCAACTCTGTGCGACCCTGTGGACTGCAGCCTGCCAGCCTCCTCTGTCCAGGGGATTCTCCAAGCAAGAATCCTGGAGCGGGTTGCCATGCCCTCCTTCAGGGAGTCTTCCTGACTCAGGAATTGAATCTGTGTCTCATGACTAACCTGCACTGGCAGTCAGGTTCTTTACTGCTAGTGCCACCTGGGAAGCCTTGTACATTATCTTACTTGATTCTTCTACCATATTGTAGGACAAGTTCAAGCAAAACCCTTAGTTTTGCTCTTAGCTTTGAAATTTCAATTTAGTAAAATGATGTTGACAGTCATGGCTTTTGAACTTGGCTGAAGGGTCTTAGCATAGTTTGTAAAAGTGTTCTGTTTTTCTTAACTGAGATGATTATTTCCAGTTAAATCTGAGTTACGTGTGTTTATTGTTGCCATGACTTCTTTGCTGAGAATTGACTGGTGATGGAAACCCACCAACACGTAGGAAATTTTTCTGCTGAATAATTTTACCTATTCTGCAAAATAATTGTTTTTGGTTTTTCAGTGTAATTTGAATTTAATTACAGAATGTAATTCTGTTCCAAAAAGACAATTTATAAATGGCTATATATAATTTATGTTTGTACTTTATGATGCTTCCTGATTCTAAAATCAGGAAAAAATTGTTGTGAAATTGTGTATTTGGATCAAAAACTATGTCCCTATACCTGGATCATTGCTGTTAAATCCTGGAAGATTACTCTACCAGGCTTGACTATACCAGTGTCCTTTACTAGTTATTGTTGTTGTTTAATCACTAAGTTGAATCTGATTTTGCAACCGCATAGACTGTAGCCTGCTGGGTGTTTCTGTCCATGGGATTTCCCAGGCAAGATTACTGGAGTGGGTTGCCATTTCCTTCTCCGGGATCTTCCCGACCCAGAGATCGAACCTGCATCTCCTGCACTGGGAGACGGATTCTTTACCACTGAGCCACCAGGGAAGCCCAGTTTCCTGTTCTGGTTAAAGCTTCTCAACTTAGTGTAGGGATATTAGATATGTTCTTAATGGCCTGACCATTCAGTTCCATGGCAAAGTGCTATTGTACATCTACTCTGTATGGGTATACCAGTGTACTACTCCGTATACCCAGTCACTCTGGTAGGCGTTGAAGCAACAAAGTAGAAAAATAATTCTGTCTTTTAAGGGATCTAAAGAGGGAAAACAAACAATGCAGTGTAATACATATTTTTTAGAGATACATTCTGAATATCATAAAAGTAAAGAGAAAGGATATTCAAACCAATCTATGGGATCAGGTTTTCTTGGAGTTAATGCTTTAAGTTGAATCTCAAAGCTTTAGTGTGTATTAACTAAGTAAAAATATAAATAAATACTGGTCAGTTGGACCATCTTCAAAACCCTGAAGTAAGCCTTTACATATTTTTTAACTCTTTTGACAATGGTATGTTGTAGTGAACAGTGTTACTTCATTTTTAGTGATGAGAAAATTGAGGTTAAGTAACTTGCTCTTGGTCAATCAGTGGTATGGTGCAATTAAGTCAGTGGTAGAGAAGGGATTTGAACCTGTACATTCATAACTTTAGAATCCACATTTTTAAGTCTTGTATATTCTTGGCAAGATAGGCATATGCAAAAGCATAGAGTGGTCAAATAGCAAGGTATATACCTGGAACTATAAATAGTATACTATAACAAATAAAAAAAGGTATGTGTAACATACAAGCAGACGAGCCTAGGAAAATGAATAGTGCCTAGTCCATAAAGGTCCTTATAAATTAAACTAAGGTAAGGAGGTTAACATACATAGAAAGGAATTTAAACAGATTTGAAATCACATTTTAAGAAGACAAATCTGGCAATATTTGGAGGATAAACCAGAGAGGGGATCATTCTGGAGGTAGGGAAGTTATGAGATTTTTCAGGTATTCTTGGCATATAAATAGCATAGCAAGAACCTGAACAGTGATACTGGGACTGGAGAGGTGGTACATATTCAAAGAATTTAGGCAAGTAGATGTAACACAACTTGATGACCTTTTTGATGTAAGGTATGTAGAGAAGAATGAGTCTGGGAAGAAGCCTGGATTTCTGATTAGAACAGTAAATATTGGAAGAGTAGCAGATTGGGATAAGGAAGAAGAGAGGGTGATTTCAGTTCTGAAAATGTTGGATTTGTTGTGCCTATGTGACAATAGAGTGGAAATATTTGGTACACCATTGGATGTATGGTTTGGAGCTGGCAGAGAGGTAAAGGCTACAAATAGAGTTTCTTTATTTATTATTTTTAAAAGTTTATTTAGTTTTTGTCTGTGCTGGGTCTTCATTGCTATTCAAGGGCTTACTCTAGTTGCAGTGAACACGGGCTACTCTTCACTGTAGTGCGCAGGCTTCTCATTGAGGTGACTTCTCTTACTGCAGAGCACAGGCTCTAGGTACACAGACGTCAGTGGTGGCAGTGCGCAGGCCCAGTGATTGTGGCTCGAGGGGCTCTAGAGTGTAGGCTCAGTAGCTGTGGTGCATGCTCTGTGACATATGGGGTCTTCCTGGACCAGGAATTGAACATCAAACCACTGTCCCCCACACTGGCTGGCAGATTCTTAACCACCAGATCACCAAGGTTGTTATCGTTGTTATTGTGTCTGACTCTTTGTGACCCTGTGGACTGCCGCATGCCATGCTTCCCTGTCCTTCAGTATCTCCTGAAGTTTGCTTGAACTCGTGTCCATTCAGTCAGTGATACCATCCAACCATCTCATCCTCTGGACCACCAGGGAAGCACCTACAAATAGAATTTAACATCATATGATTATAAATTGTAATTAGGTCCACAAACTAAGTGAGATCACACAGTGAGGACATATAAAGTAAGAAAAGCAAAGGGCTGAGGATGGAGAGAGACCTGAAGCATAATCATTTAAGGAGTAGGAGAAGAAGTGGAGCTCAAAAAAGTAATGCCAGAGCTGTTGGAAAAGAGTTGTGTCACAGAAGTTGAGGGGAGAATTTCAGGGGACAGGAAGGGTTAGAGGGTAGGTATTAAATATCTAAGAGGCAAAACAAAGATATTAGTGGTTTAGCAAGAATAATTTCAGTGGCATGGGATTTCCCTGCTGGTCCAATGATTAAGAATCTGCTTTCCAGTGTAGGAGATGCAGGTTGGATCCCTGGTCTGATCAGGGAGCTAGGATCCTACATGCCATGGGACAACTAAGTCGATGCACCACAACTAAGACCTAACCCAGCCAAATAAATATTTTTAAAAAGAGAATAGATTCAGTGGCAC
This sequence comes from Oryx dammah, assembly GCF_014754425.2. Classification (NCBI taxonomy): domain Eukaryota; kingdom Metazoa; phylum Chordata; class Mammalia; order Artiodactyla; family Bovidae; genus Oryx; species Oryx dammah. The sequence continues at coordinate 3,028,640 of NW_024070212.1, forward strand.
TACACGGGACAGAAGCCATATTGTATAGATAGGGAAATAATGCATGTGAGAAAGAGAAGACATTGAATATAGGCATTTTACAGCTTCCTTATAAAGGATAAGTAAGATATAAAAATGGAAGGTGCATTACCCCCTGCCCTTACATTGAGAGCACAGTGTCCACACTCAAATTATTTCAAATTAATTTAACATGGGAGGCAACCTTGAATTGTTTGCTCACCAAAATGCCATCAGAATGTAAAAGAAATAATATTTATGAAGAATTACATATCAAAATCTTATCAAAAGTTATGAGACATAATATTTAATAGCAGTTGCTTGAAGGGCAAACCTCCTATCCATTCTGTAGATTTATAAATTTTAGTCCTAAACTAAGCCAGGCTATCATCACTACAAACAAAGCTAGTGGAGGTGATGGAATTCCAATTGAGCTATTTCAAATCCTAAAAGATGATGCTGTGAAAGTGCTGCACTCAGTATGCCAACAGATTTGGGAAACTCAGCAGTAGCCACAGGACTGGAAAAGGTCAGTTTTCATTCCAATCCCAAAGAAAGGCAATTCCAAAGAATGCTCAGACTACCACGTAATTGCACTCATCTCACACTTTAATAAAGCAGTGCTCAAAATTCTCCAAGCCAGGCTTCAACAGTACATGAACCGTGAATTTCCAGATGTTCAAGCTGGGTTTAGAAAAGGCCCAGGAACCAGAGATCAAATTGCCAACATCCGCAGATCATTGAAAAAGCAATAGAGTTCCAGAAAAACATCTACTTTGGCTTTATTTACTATGCCAAAGCCTTTGACTGTGTGGACAACACGAAACTGGAAAATTCTTCAAGAGATAGGAACACCAGACCACTTGACCTGCCTCCTGAAAAATCTGTGTGCAGGTTAGGAAGCAACAGTTAGAACTGGACATGGAACAACAAACTGCTTCCAGTTGCGAAAGGAGTACATCAAGGCTGTATACTGTCACCCTGATTATTTAACTTATATACAGAGTACATCATGTGAAATGCCAGATTGGATGAATGGATGAAGCATAAGCTGGAATCAGGATTGCACAGAGAAATACCAATAACCTCAGATATGCAGATGACACCACCCTTATGGTAGAAAGCGAAGAAGAGCTAAAGAGCCTCTTGATAAAAGTGAAAGAGGAGAGTGAAAAAGTTGGCTTAAAACTCAACATTCATAAAACTAAGATCATGGCATCCGGTCCCATCATCTCATGGCAAATAGATGGGGAAACAATGGAAATAGAGACTTTATTTTGGGGGGCTCCAAAATCACTGCAGAAGGTAACTGCAGCCATAAAATTAAAAGACGCTTGCTCCTTGGAAGAACAGCTCTGACCAACCTAGACAACATATTAAAAAGCAGAACCATTACTTTACCATCAAAGCTCCGTATATTCAAAGCAATGGTTTTTTCAGTAGTCGTGTATGGATGTGAGAGTTGGACTATAAAGAAAGCTGAGCACCGAAGAATTGACGCCTTTGACCTCTGGTGTTGGAGAAGACTCTTAAGAGTCCCTTGGACTCCAAGAAGGTCCAACCAGTCAATCCTAAAGGAAATCAGTTCTGAATATTCATCGGAAGGACTGATGCTGAAGCTGAAACTCCAATACTTTGGCCATCTGATGTGAAGAACCCATTCATTGGGTTCTGATGCTGGGAAAGATTGAAGCCAGAAGGAGAAGGGGATGACAGAAGATGAGATGGTTGGATGGCATCACCAACGCGATGGACGTGAATTTGAGTACGCTTTGGGAGTTGGTGATGGACAGGGAAGCCTGGTGTGCTGCAGTCCATGGGGTCACAAAGAGCTGGACACAACTGAGTGACTGAACTGGCTGATCAGAAACCTTTAAACCTAAACTTGTATTATTTGGGCCTTTATAAAACTGCTTCAACTGTATTTTGCCTTGACATTGCACTTTAGGTATGCCATGAAAAACTCAGCCAGATACAATTTTATTTTAATAGTGCTATGGACTGTTTATTGAGAACATTACATTACTTACATTAGATGGTATTCCTTTGACAAGAGATTGTGGAAACTCTAGTAGTTTAAAACATCAAGACAAGCAGTGATTCTCATAAATAATTGATTTACTTTTATCTTACTGACACTGTGTTTGAACTGATCGTTTTTCTTCCTACTTTAAACCAGCTGCTAATAAGCTTAGAGTCAGATTTGCTATTCATTTCCTGCAGCTTTATGAGACCATTAAATGCATTTCTGTCACTGACCCTATCTATCAATGTAATTTTATTATGTAACCCTTATTTTTACTTTTCTCAGATTCCCCACTTGGGCTTCTTTAAAAATTAAATGTTTAGGAACTTCCTTGGTAGTCCAGTGGGCTAAGACTTTACTAAAAATACAGGGGCCTTGGGCTCAATCACTGGTCAGGGAGCTGGATCCCACTTGCCACGTGCTGCAACTAAAAGATCCCTCACACTGCAACTAAGACCCAGCACAGCCAAATATATATATACTGGGCTTCCCAGGTGGCAGTAGTGGTAAAGAACCCACTTGCCAACACAGGAGACGTGAGACACAAGTTTGATTGCTGGGTCAGGAAGATCCCCTGGAGGAGGGCATGGCTACCCACTCCAGGATTCTTGTCTGGAGAATCCTGCAGTCAGGAGCCTCGTGGGTTACAGCCCATAGGGTCCCAGAGAGTTGGACTTGACTGAAGCGAGTTAGTATGCATCATACACACACATACACAGTGATGAGGGGACTATAAAGAGTGATATTGCTGCTTTGAAAGAAGGGAGTTTTTAATAAGAGGGGAAAGGTCAGCAAATTCAGTGTTTCAGAGAATCAAAATGTCATTGATATCACTTAGGTGACGCCCTTAGATTGTGGTCTTAGGTAGAGCCATTAATTTGAAACTGAGGTATCTGAAGACTATATTTCTCATTCTTAATTTCAGGAGCAGATATTTTGGTTATTTTATGTTTCCCTCTCATTGAAGATAAGCTACTTTTGATGTATTTTATTTAGCTCTTTGGCTATAGTAAGCTATCTCAAGTAATGAGGAATTTAAGGTTATATGTGATCAAGAACTCAGGAAAAACTGAACTAACTGGTTATAAGAAGGCAAGAACTGTGTTAAAGCAATTCCTGCAGACAGAGCAAGCGCTGGGATAAGCCAGACATTGGGCTCACTATAAATTTATAGTACCTTTCTCTCTTCTGGTATGCAGTGCTTCCTAGGATTTAATTTTTGCCTGCACCTAACTTTGGCTTGTATCCTACAGTTCTTTCTATATAGTATTTCTCATACATGGTCTCTAGGCCACCCATATCAGTTTTGCTTGAGATGTTTGTTAAAATTAAGGGTTCTGAGTCTTTGTTGTTGTTCAGTTGCTCAGTTGTGTCCAACTCTTTGCAACCCCATGGACTGCAGCACTCCAGGCTTCCCTGTCCTTCACCATCTCCCAGAGCTTGCTCAAACTCATGTCCATTGAGTCGGTGATACCATCCAACCATCTCATCCTCTGTCATCCCCTTCTCCTTCTGCCTTCAATCTTTCCCAGCATCAGGGTCTTTTCCAAAGAGTTGGCTCTTCACATTGGGTGAACAGAGTATTGAGTCTGAGTCTTACTCCTAGGTTTTACTGAATCAGAAGTTCTAATCCAGTGTCTAAGACTGTATTATCCAATTCTGCACCCTCTAGCTACCTTTGACTGTTTAGATTTTAAATTAATTGAAATCAAATGAAGTTGAAATTTTAGGACCTCAATCACACTGGTCATATTTCACTGCTCAGTAGCTATATGTAGCTATATTGATAGCACAGATATAAGATATTTTTATAATTGTAGAAAGTTCTTTAGAATAGTATTGCTTAAGGAATCAAGATTTTTCCAAAGAAGGTGACATAAGAGCTGTGGCTTAAAAGTTGAGTTATAGGCTAGCCAAGAAAGTATTTGATAGGATAGGAAGAAATAGTCTAGGTAGAAGTAGGGTAGCCAATCATTCCAATTTGTTTCGCCCAAGGAGTTTCTTGGGATGTGAGATTTTCAGAGCTAAAACTGGAACAATCTAGGAAAGCTGGGACACTTGGTCACCCAAGGTAAAAGAAACTTTATGCACAAAGATGCTGAATCAAGGGAAAATCATCATGTATAAAGGAACTTTGGTGATGTAAGAACATAAAAATTTATGGGAGTGGTCAGAAATGTGGCTTCAGAAGGAAAGTGATACTTGCAAGTGATACTGAAACATCATTTGGGGACTTCTCTGGTGGTCCAGTTCCACTGGACTCTGCACTTCCACTGCAGGGGATAAGGATTTGATCCTTGGTCAGGGATCTGAGATCCCACATGCTGCATGACACAGCCAAAAAAAAAAGAGAGAAATAAACATAATCTTATAGGGATAAAAAGCCATGGAAGGATTTTAAGCTGGTGAGTATCATGATCTTGTTCAGTTTGCCTTTTGGTAGATCTGATATGCATTTATGTGGAACGTGAATTTGAAGAGACAAGTTTGGAGACAGTGAGGTCTGTTAGGAGATTTGAAAGTAATATAGGTAAGAGATGTTGGAAGTGATAGTAAGGAGGAGGGGAGGCGGTAGATTTCGTAAGTATTTATGAGGTATAATTAATAGAACTGGGTGTTTGATTGAAGATAGAGTAGGAAGTCAAGGATGTGCAGGTTTCTAGCACAGATGCTTTTCTGTACCTTTCTTTCCATGTCTCAGTGGCAGTCCTTTTCCACTTCTGCTTTGCCTGTTTAACTTCTAGTCATCTCTTACCCCAGTCCTCAAACCCCCAGTTTTGAAATGTCTTATTATATTGTAAGAGCTCTTCAATAGAAAAGGAGCTGTAGCCCTCGAGATACACCTTAGCTCCATCCCATTTTGTTCATTTTCTTCCATATATCTTCACCTTCAGCTCTTTCCTGCCTGTATCCTTTCCTCCATGGAGAACAAACTGGGTAGGAACTGATTAAGACAAAGAGTCATATATTCATCTCACCCATGTGTTGTTTGAAAACTGCAGTCCAGTCTGCAGTTCCTGTAGGCCTATTTTTCTTCCTTCCTTTCTTTTACCTGCCTGAACTTGCCAGCCCTCATACCACTTTAATATATTCCAATTGTATTTTTTTTTTTATTTTAGAGGGTTTTTTATATTTTTATTTCATAGTATTCTTGTGAGGGTATGAATTGGTGTTTGTTTTGATCATTCATTTATCCCTAGTACCCAGAAAAGTGCTTGGCATGTAGTAGGTAATCAATAAAAATTAATTAATCCTGGTGATAAAAATACAGGATCAAAGAAAGCAGTAGCATGGTATATATAGAGATCATTGGATTGGAGGTTGGGAAACTTGGATTCTAGTTCTGGCTTTGCCATAAAATACCTGTGTGGGCTCTGAGAAGTCACTTCTCCTTTGCTGGACCTCAGTTTCTTCATAGGCACAGCAATAAAGTCCAATATGTTGATGGGAAACTCAGCAGTGGCCACAGGACTAGAAAAAGTCAGTTTTCATTCCAGTCCCAAAGAAGGGCAGTACTAAAGAATGTTCAAGCTACTGTGCAATTGCTCTCATTTCACATGCTAGCCAGATAATGCTCAAAATCCTTCAAGCTAGGCTTTAGCAGTACATGAACCAAGAACTTCTAGATGTACATGCTGGATTTAGAAAAGGCAGAGGAACCAGCGATCATATTGCCAACATCCATCGGATCATAAAAAAAGCAAGAGAATTCCAGAAAAACATCTACTTCTGCTTCATTGACTACATTAAAGACTTCTACTGTGTGGATCACAACAAACTGGAAAATTCTTCAAGAGACAGGAATACCAGACCACCATACCTGTCTCTTGAGAAACCTATATTCAGGACAAGAAGCAACAGTTAGAACTGGACATAGAACAACAGACTGGTTCAAAATTGGGAAAGTAGCACCTCAAGACCGTATATTGTCACCCTGCTTATTTAACTTGTATGCAGAGTACATCATGTGAAATGCCTGGCTAGATGACTCACAAGCTGGAATCAAAGATGGCTGGGAGAGATATCAACAACTTCAGATATGCATATGATACTACCCAAATGGCAGGAAACAAAGAGGAACTAAAGAGCCGCTTAATGAAGGTGAAAGAGGGGAGTGAAAAAGCAGGATTAAAACTCAACATTCAGAAAACTAATATCATGGCATCCTGTCCCATCACTTTATGACAAATTGATGGGGAAACAATGGAAACAGTGACAGATTTTCTTTTCTTGGGCTCCAAAATCACTGCAGATGATGACTGCAGCCATGAAATTAAAAAAACACTTGCTTCTTGGAAGAAAAGCTATGAAAAACCTAGCAGTATATTGAAAAACAGAGACATCACTTTGCGGACAGAGGTCCATATAGTCAAAGCTATGGTTTTTCCAGTGGTCATGCTTGGATATGAGAGTTGGACCATAAACAAGGCCAAGAGTCGAAGCTTTGATGCTTTCGGATTGTGGAATCCCTTGGACAGCAAGGAGATCAAACCAGTCAATCCTAAGGGATATCAGCCCCTAACATTCATTAGAAAGACTGATGCTTAAGCTGAAGCTCCAGTAGTTTGGCCACCTGATGCGAAGAACTGACTCATTGGACAATATCCTGATGTTGGGAAAAATTGAGGGCAAGAGGAGGAGGGGACGACAGAAAGATGAGATGGTTGGATGACATCACTAACTCCACATGAATTTAAGCAAACTTCAGAAGGCAGTAGAGGACAGGGAAACCTGGTGTGCTGCAGTTCATGGGGTTGCAAAAAATGGTACACAAGTTAGCAACTGAACAACAGTGTTCATGGGATACAGTAGATAAGAGCATTAATGTGTAAGCTGAAACTTCTTTAGCAGTTTAGATTTGCTGTATATAACAATTTTCTTGAAATATATGTCAAATTTCCTAGCTTTCCAAGTGACTTAAATATAAAAGTATGCTTATTTTTAGCTTCATTTGACTGTAAGATGAAACAAGCTGAACCTAACTTTATCTTAATTGGCTTTTAATTTTTAGATGCTATGCTCTCTTAAACTGAAAAAGGGGAAAGAAACTTGAGATGGGTAATTAATATTTGAAATCTAAGTATAGTCATTATGATTATACCTCCCATTGATATAATAATAAGATTATATCTTAATGTACAGAGTTGAAACACTTAATACCAGAGGTAATTTTTAAAATTAAACTTTAAAGATTTTTATTTATTTAAATTGAACTATTTTAGTGCTCTCCTACATTTGAATTTTCTGTTAGTATGAAGTATATGGTATTCCATGTATTCAGCTTATCTTATTAAGTGATAACTGAGACAGAAACATTGTAGTCACCAGTCAGTGACAGTTTAACATCTGCTTCTTGCTCAGTGCTGTGTATATTAACCAGTTCATTAATTCCTTGCAGAGCGGCAAGAAGAGAAACTGAAGAATAACAACAGAGATCTGTCAATGGTAAGGGTCCTAAATATAACTTCATGATAAACCACATGTTTTTCAGCAAAAGACCATGATTTGCATCAAGTACATTGCACTTGCCTTTTCAGAAATTTATAGTTATGCATGCTATAAATAATATAATGGGTGTTCCTAGACCAAATAGAAGTGAAAATGTGCTACAGGGCTGAAGCTTCATGTTGGTAATATGAATAGCTTCTTTTTTTAAGGGTGTCTTGAAGTCATAATTTTGTCATTTTCACACAGTTTTGGTTTTTTTTTAATCTTCTCCCTTATGTTTTCAAATGAAGTCACTTATTTTCTTTTTCTTCCTTACCTTGTTACTGAATCTTTGGCTTTTGGTGACCTGGTAATCCCATCATAAGCTTTGCAACATCATAGATCGCCTTTATTTAAGAGGCCTTTTGTTCTGAAGGTGAGGCATATCATAAAGTGTAAGGAAAAGTGTCTTTATTAGCCATTTACTCATTATTTATAAAGAGTAGAGTTTTTTCAAGCATGTCTTTCTGAGGCATAGGTAGGCGAATTATATGGCTTGACTAATTTTTCTGCCTAATTTCTGTATATTCAACACAAGACACCTAAATTGTGCAAATTACCGTTTGCTTACTGAGAGACCTTTGCTATATTATTTTATCTTCTATTTCTTAAAACTCTTTTTTTTTTTTTAATATTTATTTATTTGTTCATTTATTTGGCTGTCAGTTTGCATCACATGGGATCTTTCATTGCAGTTCACAGACTCTCTAGTTGTTGCATGGAGGCTTAGTTGCTCCGTGGCATGTGGTATCTTAATTCTCCACCCAGGGATTGAACCTGCATCCCCTGCATTGCAAGGTGGATTCTTATCTACTGGACCACCAGAGAAGTGCCTTGAAATTCTTTTTAAGAAAGATTATAATTTAGAAGTATATTTTTTTTAAATAGCTTTTCTGTTGTCATTCCACATTCAAGAGACCAAATTTGAAAACTGCAGAAAGAAGAGATAACAATTTCTGATAAACTGTTAGTCATGTCTTTATGATCTTTTGTTTCTTTATACTTTTATGGCACATGTAACTAAGAAAGTAGCTAGCCTCAAGAAACAAAATACCTTATATACTTGAACATGTAATCGTTTTTTTTACTTGATCAAGAGGTAGAGGTTGATAGTCCGGGGCTGGTGTGGCAGCACAGCAGTGTCATTAAAGACTCCAGTTAGCCTTCCTTAGCTTATGGTCATTTGGTTGTTTGATGTTGCTTTACTGTCAGGAATTACGTTCTTCATTCCAAACAAGAAGTATGGTCAGAAGGCCTAAAGGGATGCTAGCCAAGTTTGTCCCTTTTAAAAGTTCTGATTAGTACTTGTACTCGTCACTCGTTGGCCAGAATTAGGTCATATGGGCACTCCAGTACAGTTCATCAGAAGGTGACAAGGAGAAGAGGCCTTGGAGGTGGAGGGTGGGTTAGACAACAGACAGTTTTTTGCCAAGGAGCACCTTTTAAAAATGATATGATATCAAAATTTGGGGGGATATGCTTTAGTAGTGGTTTTCCTTTAGTGTGAAGTGACAATTTGTTGATCTCCTTACAGGTTCGAATGAAATCCATGTTTGCAATTGGCTTTTGTTTTACTGCCTTAATGGGAATGTTTAATTCCATGTGAGTATCCTTTTATATAGCTTTATCTAACTTGCTCTGTGTGGACAATTAACTTTTTTGTAATATTTTGATATTTCATATTTACAGAAAAGTTATGACTAGTATATCCATTAACCAGATTCACAATTATTAACATTTTTCCTCATTTACTTTCTTTTTTTCTGTTTCTCTATATCATAAATATTTGTGCTCATTCATATATTATTTGTATATTTTTCTAAATCTTTCAGAAGTTTGATGTGGATTTCATAACTACTTTATTCATAACTACTAAAAGTATGTGTTACCTAAGAACATGGACATTCTCATCCTCAATCCAGTTGTCAAAATTCAGGGAAATTTAATTTTGTTAGAATACAGTTATATGGTAACTTTTTCACCCTCTTAATTTTGAGGTTATCTTATGTATAAAGCGAAGACTAAGCTATTATGAGGCCTCTAAAAAGAGTTTAGTGTGTCCCTTGTGTTTTTAAGTTCCTTTTTAGCAAACTGCTTCCCAATGAAGGTAGTCAGTCAGAGATATTTTGATTCTTAAAATAGTATTTACAACTATAATCTTGTTTAACGATAAGGTAAGTTACTGTTTTCTAAACTAATGCATAGCAGGCCTGAATGATTATGGGACTGATTTTGACAGAAGCTGGCAAAATAGCCGAAGATGACAAGCAGTCATTTATTACCTTTCAAAGCTCACCTGAGCTATCCCACACATATTTGGATTGTCCTCTTACTCTTCCTTCTCTTTCCCCACTCCCTGCTTCATTTCTGTCTCTCCCTTCCCTTGTACTCATCCCCCCAACACTAGTCTGTTCTCTTCACACCTGTTAAGTACCTACTTTGTGCCAGGAATTGTGCTAGGTATCAGAATATAACAAATAAGATGTGTTCCTTGCCCTCAATAGTATCAAAATTTTATGGAAAGAAAAGACCAATAAATCAATACATTAATGGATGTTACCAGATATATGTGTGTGTGAGGTATATAATAGAGAGGGGAAAAGGGACTGGTTAGGTGAGAGACCAAAGGGAATATCCAAAATTATTTCAATACAAAATTTCCACTTAACTAGTGATTTTGAAAAGGACCTTTGGAAGATTAAATATCTTTCCCAGTTATATAGAAGTCTCATAATTTCTAATTTATAACTCTAATCGCAGTATTCTTTTTTCACTGCTATGCTTTCTCTTATTTCTTGGATATATTTTACCATGGATTACCAGTCAAACCAAACACTGAAAGATTTTATAGTTAACTAGCAATCTTAAGGTTATGACCAACCTAGACAGCATATTAAAAAGTTGAGACATTACTTTGTCAACAAAGGTCCATCTAGTCAAGGCTGTAGTTTTTCCAGTGGTCATGTGTGGATGTGAGAGTTGGACTATAAAGAAAGCTGAGCACAGAAGAATTGATGCTTTTGAAGTGTGGTGTTGGAGAATACTCTTGAGAGTCCCTTGGACTGCAAGAAGATCCAGCCAGTCCATCCTAAAGGAGATCAGTCCTGGGTGTTCATTGGAAAGACTGATGTTGAAGCTGAAACTCTAATACTTTGGCCACCTGATGCAAAGAGCTGACTCATTTGAAAAGACCCTGATGCTGGGAAAGATCGAAGGCAGGAGGAGAAAGGGATGACAGGGGATGAGATGGTTGGATGGCATCACCTACTCAGTGAACATGGGTTTGGGTGGACTCCGGGAGTTGGTGATGGACAGGGAGGCCTGGCATGCTGCAGTTCATGGGGTTGCAAAGAATCGGAAATGACTGAGCAACTGAACTGAACTGAACTGAGCAAGCTTAACTGGCAAGCTTAACTAGTAAGCTGTATGGATCACAACAAACTGGAAAATTATTAAAGAGAAGGGAATATCAGACCGTCTTACCTGACTCATGAGAAACCTGTATGCAGGTCAAGAAGCAACAGTTAGAACCAGACATGGAACAATGGACTGGTTCAAAATTGGGAAAGGAGTATATCAAGGCTGTATATTGTCACCCTGTTTATTAAACTTATATGCAGAGTACATCATGCAAAATGCTGGATGGCTCACAAGCTAGAATCAAGATTGCCGGGAGAAATATCAATAACTTCAGATATACAGATGACACCACCCTTATGACAGAAGCAGAGAGGAGCCTCTTGATGAAAGTAAAAGTGGAGAGTGAAAAAGCTGGCTTAGAAGTCAACATTTTGAAAGCTAATATCATGGCATCTGGTCTCATCACTTCATGGCAAATAAATGGGGAAACAATGGAAACAGTGACAGCTTTTATTTTCTTGGGCTCCAGAATTACTTCAGATAGTGAATACAGGCATGAAATTAAAAGATCCTTCCTCTTTGGAAGAAAAGATATGACAAACCTAGACAATATATTAAAAAGCAGAAATGTTACTTTGCCAATAAAGGTCTATACAAAGCTATGGTTTTTCCAGTGGTCATGTATGGATATGGGAGTTGAACTATAAAGGTGGCTGAGTGCAAGAAGAATTGATACTTTTAAAATGTGGTGTTGGAGAAGACTCATGAGAGTGAGTCCTTTGCACTTCAAGGAGATCAGACCAGTCAATCCTGAAAGAAATCAGTCCTGAATATTCTTTGGAATCACATGAATATAATGCTGTGTAATATAGCATTATTATACTGCTATGTTAGCATCATAGCGCTATTATAGTGCTATAATCATAGTGCTATTATAGTGCCATTATAGTGCTATTATAGCATCATATAGTGCTATAATATAGCATTATAGCACTACTATAATATAGCATTATAGCACTACTATATAATATGATAGAGCATTATATTCATGTGATTCCCTTTCCTAATGTTGTTTGTGAGCATATTGTGATGTGAAAGGCTACTCTATGGAAGGGACATCTGCATCAAATATATACACATATTTAATATTTATTTATTTGGCTGTGTTGGGTCTTAGTTGCAGCATATGGGATCTTCACTATGTCATGTGGGATGTTCTGTTACAACACTTGGACTCTCTAGTTGTGGCACACATGGGCTCAGCAGTTGGGTTGCACAGACCTAGTTGCTCTTTAGCATATAGGATCTTAGTTCTCCCCACCAGGGATTGAACCCAGGTGCCCTGCATTTCACAGGGGATTCTTCTTTTGTTTGTTTCTTTGTTTTGAAATTTTTACAATATTGTATTGGTTTCTAACATCTAACAATGAGAATCAGCCATAATTACACATATATCACCTTCCTCTTAAGCCTCCCTACCCTCCCCCAGTCCCAGCCCTCTAAGTCATCATAGAGTCCAGGCTGGGCTTCCTGTGTTATACAGCAGCTTCTTACCAGCTATCCACTTTACACATGATAGTGTATATATGTCGATGTTACTTATCTCCATTCGTCTCACTCTCTCCCTCCCGCACTGTGTCCACAAGTCCATTGTCTACATCTCTGTCTCTGTTCCATTCCAGCAAATAAGTTAATCAATATTGTTGTTCTGGATTCCATGTATATCTGTAAATGTGTGATATTAGTTTTTCTCTTTCTGACTTCTATCACTCTGTGTAACAGACTCTTAGGTTCATCCACCTTACTAGAACTGACTCAAGTTTGTTCTTTTTTATGGCTGAGTAATATTCCATTGTATATATGTACCAATTCTTTATACATTCATATATCAGTAGACATCTAGGCAATAATATTGTAAATAGTGCTGCAGTAAACATTAGGGTACATGTGTCTTTTAGAATTGTGGTTTTCTCAGGGTATATGCCCAGTAGTGGGATTGCAGGGTCATATGGTAGTTCTGTTTTTAATTTTTTAAGGAACCTTGTACTGTTCTCCATAATGACTGTATCAGTTTACATTCCCACCAACAGTGCAGGAGGGTTCCCTTTTCTCCATGTCTTCTTCAACATGTATTGTTTGTAGATTTTTTGATGGTGGCCATTCTGACTGGTGTGAGGTGATACCACATTGTAGTTTTGGTTTGTATTTCTCAAATAGTTACTGATATCAAGCATCCTTTCATGTATTTATTGCCATCTGTATGTCTTTTTTGGAGAAATGTCTGTGTAGGTCTTCTGCCCACTTTTTGATTGGGCTAATTGAGCTGTATGAGCTGCTTATATATTCTGGAGATTAATCTTTGTCAGTTTTTTGATTTGCAGTTATTTTTGAGGGTTGTCTTTTAATCTTGTTTATTTACTGTGCAGAAACTTTTAAGTTTCATTAGGTTCCACTTGTTTATTTTTCTTTTTATTTCCATTATGCTAAGAGATGGGTCAGAGGGGATCTTCCTGTGATTTATGTCAAAGAGTGTACTGCCTACATTTTCCTCTAAGAGTTTTATAGTTTGTGGACTTATATTTAAGTTTTTAATCCATTTTGACTTTATTTATGTGTATGGTGTTAGGAAGTGTTCTAGTTTCATTCTTTTAGTTGTAGCTGTCCATTTTTCCCTTATTGAAGAGGCTGTCTTTTATCCATTATATTTTCTTGCCTCTTTTGTCAAAGATAAGGTGCCCAGAGGTGCATGGGTTTATCTCTGGGCTTTCTGTCTTGTTCCATTGGTCTGTATATCCGTTTTTGTGCCAGTACCATACTGTCTAGATGAGTAGCTTTGTAGTAAAGTCTCAAGTCGGGAAAGTTGATTCCTCCAGCTCCATTTTTCATTCTCAAGGTTTCTTTGACTATTCAGGATCTTTTGTGTCTCCATACATCAGCAGTGGCCACAAACTGGAAAAGGTCAGTTTTCATTCCAATCCCAAAGAAGAGCAGTGGCCAAGAATGTTCCAACTTCCACACATTTGCGCTCATTTCACCTGCTAGCAAGGTAATGCTCAGAATGCTTGAAGGATTTTGAAGGATTCAACAGTACATAAACTGAGAACTTCCACATGTACAAGCTTAATTTAGAAAAACCAGAGGAACCAGAGATCAAATTGCCATCATCCATTGGATCATAGAAAAAGCAAGAGAATCCCAGAAAAATATCTACTTCTGCTTCATTGACTACGTTAAAGACTTACTTTGTGGATCATGACAAACTGTGGAAAATTCTTAAAGAGATAGGAATACCAGACCACCTTACCTGCTTCCTGAGAAACCTATGTGCAGGACAAGAGGCAACAATTAGAACTGAACATGGAACAACGGACTGGTTCCAAATTGGGAAAGGAGTATGTCAAGGCTGTATATTGTCACCCTATTTATTTAACTTATATGCAGAGTACATCATGTGAAATGCCAGCTGGATAACTCACAAGCTGGAATCAAGATTGCTGGGAGAAATAGCAACAACCTGATATATGCAGATGATACTACCCAAATGGCAAAAAGCAAAGAGTATCCAAAGAGCCCCTTGATGAAGGTGAAAGAAGAGAGTGAAAAAGCAGGGTTAAAACTCAGCATTCATAAAACTAAGATCACGGCATCCAGTCCTATCACTTCATGGCAGATAGATGGGGGAAAGTGGAAACAGTGAGAGACTTTATTTTCTTGGGCTCCAAAATCACTGCAGCTGGTGACTACAGCCATGAAATTAAAAAATGTTTTCTCCTTGGAAGTAAAGCTATAGTAAACCTAGACAGCGTATTAGAAGGCAGAGACATCACTTTGCCAACAAAGGTCCATGTAGTCAAAGCTATGGTTTTTCCAGTAGTCACATACGGATGTGAGAGTTGGACTGTATAGAAGGCTGAATGTGGAAGAATTGATGTTTTCGAACTGTTGTGCTGAAGAAGACTCTTGAGACTCCTTTAGACTTCAAGGAGATCAAACCACTCAATCCTAAAGTAAATCAAGCCTGAACATTCGTTAGAAAGACTGATGCTGAAGCTGAAGCTCCAATAGTTTGGGCACCTGATGGGAAGAGCTGACTCATTGGAAAAGACCCTGATGCTGGGGAAGATTGAAGGCAGGAGGAGAAGGGGACGATAGAGGATGAGATGGTTGGATGGCATCACCGATTCCATGGACATGGGTTTGGGTGGACTCCAGGAGTTGGTGATGGACAGGGAGGCCTGGCGTGCTGCGATTCATGGGTTTGCAAAGAGTTGGACATGACTGAACGACTGAACTGAACTGAACTGATGCTCCAAACAATGAGAGTTTTACTTCTTTTCCTATCTATATTCCTTTTATTTATTTTTCTTCTCTGATTGCCATGGTTAGGATTTCCAAAACTATGTTGACAAATAGTGATGAGAGAGGGCACGCTTGTCTTTTTCCTGATCTTAGAAGAAATGCTTTCAGATTTTCACCATTGGGAATAATGTTAGCTGTGTGGTTGTCATATATGGCCTTTATTATTTTGAGATAGAGTCCTCTAGGCCTGATCTAAAGAGATTTGTTTTTGTTTTTGTTTTTTTAAAATCATAAATGGGTGTTGAATTTTGTTGAAAGCTTTCTCTGCATCTGTTGAGATGATCATATGGTTTTTATCTTTCAGTTTGTTAATATGGTGTATCACATTGATTGATTTGCATATATTGGGGTAAACCTTGCATACCTGGGGTAAACCCCACTTGATCCTGGTGTATGATTTAATCTGTTGTTGGATTCTGTTTGCTAGAATTTTGTTGAAGATTTTTGCATCTATGTTCATATTGGCCTGTTGTTTTCTTTTTTGGTGGTATCTTTGTCTTATTTTAGTATCAGGGTGATGGTGGCCTCATAGAGTGAATTTGGGAGTTTTCCTTCCTCTGCAGTTTTCTGGAAGAGTTTGAGCAAGAGAGATGTTAGCTCTTCTCTAAATGTTTGGTAGAATTCACCTGTGAAGCCATCTGGCTCTGGGCTTTTGTTTGTTGGAAGATTTTTTATCATGGTTTCAATTTCAGTGCTTGTAATTGGTCTATTTATGATTTCTGTTTCTTCTGAGTTCAGTTTTGGAAGGTTGTACTTTTCTAAGAACTTGTCCATTTCTTCCAGGTTGTCCGTTTTACTGGCATATAGTTGCTCTTAGTAGCCTCTTATGATCCTTTGTATTTTTGCATTGTCTGTTGTAACATCTTCTTTTTCATTTCTAATTTTATTGACTTAAGTCTTCTCCCTTTTCTTCTTGATGAGTCTGGCTAGTGGCTTGTCCATTTTGTTTATTTTCTCAAAGTTTTTTTAGTTCTATTGATATTTGCTATTGTTTTCTTCATTTTTTCCCATTAATTTCCACTCTGATATTTATGATTTCTTTCCTTCTACTATCTTTGGGGTTTTTGTCCTTCTTTTTCTAGTTACTTTAGGTGTAAGATCAGGTTGTTGATTTGATGTTTTTCTCATCTCTTGAGGTAGGTTTGTATTACTATAAACTTCCCTCTTAGAACTGCTTTTGCTGCATCCTCTAGGCTGGTAAAGAATCCGCCTGTAATGCAGGAGACCCTGGTTTGATTCCTGGGTCGGGAAGATCCCCTGGAGAAGGGATAGGCCACCCACTCCAGTATTGTTGGGCTTCCCTTGTGGCTTAACTGGTAAAAAATCTGCCCGCAATGTGGGAGATCTGGGTTCGACCCCTGGTTCGTGGAAATATCCAGGAGAAGAGAAAGGCCACCGACTCCAGTATTCTAGCCTGGAGAATTCCGTGGACTGTATTGTCCATGGGATCACAGACTCGGACACAACTGAGCAACTTGCACTAGGTTTTGAATTGTCATATTTTCATTGTCATTTGTTTCTAGGTATTTTATAAATTATCTTTTAGTGTCTTCAGTGACCTCTTGGTTATTGAGAAGTGTGTTGTTTAGCCTTCTTGTGTTTGTGGGTTTTTTACAGGTTTTTTCCCTGTAATTGATATAATATGTCTCATAGCCTTGTGGTCAGAAAAGATGCTTGATAGGATTTCAGTTTTTTTTAATTTACCAAGACTTGATTTGTGACCCAAGCTGTGATCTGTCCTGGAGAATGTTCTTTGTTCAGTTGAGAAAAAAGTGGATTCTGCTGTTTGGGGATGAAATGTCCTAAAGATATCAATTAAGGCCGTCTGGTATAATGTGTGCTTTAAGGCTTGTGTTATTAATTTTCTGTGTAGATGATCTGTCCTTTGGTGTAAGTGGGGTGTTAAAATCCTCAACTATTATTGTTTTACTCTCAATTTCCCCTTTTATGGTTGTTAGCATTTGCCTTTTGTATTGAGGTGCTCCTATATTATATGCGTAAATATTTATAATTGTTGTATTTTCTTGGATTGATCCCTGCATGGTGGATTCTTAACCATTGGACCGTCAGGGAAGTCCCTCCAATGTATTTTTCTCCCAATGTCATATTTTTCCTCTAAAATGGAATCTCTTAGTGCATTTTCTCTCTAATTATTAAATAGATTCTTACTGGAAAAATTCCAATAGTATATAATTGTATAAAATATAAAGTAAAAATCACTCTGCCTTCCTGAAATGTCCTTTCCAGGCTTGTACTTTTTCTGTATATATACAAACATTTGGATATTTATATGTATTAATTTTTATAACCCAAAATGGCTGTTTTGTAGTCTGCTATAGTTACCTATGGTAACTTTTAATTTTTATTTATTTTTAAAAATGTTTATTTGTTTTATTTGGCCATGTCAGGTGTCAGCTGTGGTACGCTGGATCCTCACTGCATCATGCGGACTCTCTCACTGTGGTGCACAGACTCTCTAGTTGTAATGTGCAGGCTGCAGAGCACCTGGGCTCAGCAGTTGTGGGGCGCGGGCTTAGTTGCTCTGTAGCTCTCAACCAGGGATCTGAACACTCATCCCCTGCCTTGCAATGCAGATTCTTAACTACTAGACCACCAGGGAAGTCCCCCTATGGTAATCTTTAAAATACAGTACATGTGAACTTTGCATAATCATTTTTATTGTCTGTAAGTATTCCATTTGTACCTTATAATCTTCTGTAAATCTTCACACAGAATTTTCACAGGTAGTATATACACCAGTATACATATACTTATTTTTCCCCCGTGTATATCCTACAAATATTGCTTGGGTAAAGTTTTGATAGAAATTGTTCTCTACAGTGTTGCTTTTTGTTTGGCTGTGCTTTGTGGTGTTGGGGAATCTCAGTTCCCCAACCAGAAGTTGAACCTGGACCCATGGCAGTGAAGGCATAGAGCCCTGACCACTGGACCACCAGGAAATTCCCCTAGAAAAGTTTTTATTAATTTATGTTTTTAGATTACTGTCCTCAGGGCTTGTGAATGGTTCTTTCTGTATATATTTGTCATCACTAGAAATTATGTATCTGTTTAATATTTGTAAATCTAATAGTTGAAAAATAATATATTTTTTTAATTTGCAATTTCTGGTGATGTTTAGCATCTTTTCATTTACTTATTATGCTTTTACTATTTCTAAATTTCTAGTTCACGTTCTTCCC
Organism: Oryx dammah; assembly: GCF_014754425.2. Classification (NCBI taxonomy): domain Eukaryota; kingdom Metazoa; phylum Chordata; class Mammalia; order Artiodactyla; family Bovidae; genus Oryx; species Oryx dammah. The sequence continues at coordinate 3,047,069 of NW_024070212.1, forward strand.
CTTATTTTCTTTTTACAAGAATTCTTTACATATTAAACTCTCCTTTTGGAGATATGTGGGCAATATTAATTTTTATGTCACTTTTCTGTTGTATAAATAGTACCCTTCTTATACCTGATTATATAGTTTTTTTAATATTTAAATAAATTTTGTTTCATCTGTAATTTATTTTCGTGTCTAGTTTCCAACTTTACCAAGCTCTTAGCTGTTGTCACTACTAAGTAGGGAGTAAATAATATGTTTTCCCTGATGATTTGAAATGACTAGTTTATGATATATCACGTAGCTTCTGAAGCTTATGCAGTAGATCTTAACCAGGAATGTACATCAGAACCAAAGAATTTTGATTCCAAAATTCTAAAACAAGAATTTTCTTATGCTAGTGAGACACAAATACTCCTAAAAAATTCACACAGTATAGAATAATGTAGAATAAAAAGTGAAAGAGAACCCAAAATGAGTTGAAGACTTTTGTCCACCCAGAAACTTTCACACAGCTTTATTGATAATTGTCATAACTTGGAAGCAATCAGTTGATAAATGGATAAACTGTGGGAATATCCATACAGTAGAATATTATTCATTGCTAAAAAGAAATAGGCTATTGGCCATGTGAAGACATGAAGGAACCTTAAATGCATACTATTAAGTGAAAGAAATCAATCTGAAAAGGCTACATACTATATGATTGCAACTATATGACATTATAGAAAAGACAAAACTATGGAGATAGTAGTAAAAAGATCAGTGGTTGCCAGGAATCGGGTATGAGGGAGGGAATAAGCAGAGCACAGAGGATTTTTTTTAGTGTAAAACTATTCTGTGTGATACTTAATGGTGATACATTTTGCTGTACATTTATTAAAACCCAAGAATGGTTCTTGCCTGGTCATTCAATGACTAAGACTCCACACTCCCAGTGCAGCAGGCCTGGTTCAATCGCTGGTCAGGGAACTAGATCCTGCATGCCGCCACTAAAGATTCTGCGTGCCACAGTGAAGACCCAGAACAGCCAAGTAAGTAAATAAGTACTAAAAAAAGAAAGAAACAAGAGTGAACCCTAATGTAAACTGTGGAGTTTGGGTAATAATGAAGTACCATTGTAACTTATCAGTTGGCAGTTATGAATAATCCTTCCAGAAACATCTATGTGTAGGGGTTTTTTTGTGTGTGAACATATTTTCTGCTCCTTTGGATAGATAACAAAAAGCATGAAACCTGGACTGTATTCGTGTTTTTTCTTCTTCCTGATATTTGTGTCCTGTACATTGATATATATATGTGTATATACACATATATATTTCTCGTGTCTAGGATTGTGAGCATCTAGAAGTTAAAGGCTGTAACTTTTTATAAGCCCTCATGTGAAATTAAAAGTCTAATGCATATTTTGGGACTTCCCCAGTATAAGACTTTGTTTTTCAGTGCAGGGGATATGAGTTCGACCTCTGGTTAGGAAACTAAGAGCCCGCATGCCTTGCAGCCAGAAAAACCCAACATAAACAGTATTGTAACAAATTCAGTAAAAACTTTAAAAATGGTCCACATCAAAAGAAGTCTTAAAGGTCTGGTACATATTTTGATTGTACTGAACAATCACTGTTCTTTAGCATAATTTCTCTTAGTTTCACCTTGATCATCTGTTTATTGTAGAATGTAATACATTATCTGTAATACCCATTTTCATCTTAAAATGTGTTGATAAGAAAAAAGCCTCAGCTTAGACTATATGGGAAGGACTTGAGCTCCTAGATTGCCAGAGAAGCAGTAGGAGGCACTGTATTTAATTATTGTCAATTATTTATTTCTATTTAATTTCTCTTCTGGATTATTATTATACAGTCGAAACATTATAATCTTAGAAGTGATCTTTAAAGTCGTTTAACACATTACTTCTGTGTCAGTACAGAAATCCCTCCAGTAATACCTCTAGCAGATAATTTTCCATTCTCTTTTCAGTTATTTTCAATAGTGAGGACCTTGATGGTTTCTGACATAATATAGTTTATCAGTAGTATGTAAGGTTTGAAAATGGTTCTTTTTATTGGGCCAAAATAAACCTTGTTCTGTTCATAAGTAGTGGTCCTTCCCTTTGGAATTGCAGAGCGTAAGTACACTTGGAGAGATAATCAACCTATTATAAGCCATGTCTCTCTCTGTACTTTTTCTTTCTCTCCCCAACTCTTTTCATTATTAGGCTAGACACCAATTCACTTAGCTATTCCTGTAGCAAGCTTCCAATCTCCTGAAAAACTTAATTTGAAGGGTTTTTTTTTTATTATTCATTTTTGTGGCTGGTCTGAAGTCTCATACTGAATTTTCAGGTTCACGTAAATGAATAATTTACTTATAGAACATAAAAGATTTTCTCTTCTTTCTTTAAAAATTTTTTTACTTTTATTTATTTGTTTGGCTGTGCCACTTGGCATGTGGGATCTTAGTTCCCCGGCCAGGAACCCATGCCCCCTGCAGTGGAAGTGTGGAATCCTAACCACTGGACTGCCAGGGAAGTCCCTTCTCTCTTTTTTAAAAGCCTTTTTCCAGCTTTATTGAGATATATAGTTGACATATAATACAGAATACTGTGTACGTTTAAGATGTATCGAGTGATAGTTTGGTACATATATTGGTGCATGTATTGCAAAATGATGACCACAATAAGGTTAGTTAACAAATCCTTCACATAAATATCAGTTTTTGTGGTGGTGGTAAGACTAATTAAGATTTACTCTCTTAGCAAATTTCAAGTATATGATACAGTAGTATTAAATATAATTACTATTCTGTACATTAGATGCCCAATCTTAAAACTGGAAGTGTGTACCCTTTGACCAACATCTCCCTGTTTCTCTCACCTCCCATCCTCTGCCAACCACCAGTCTAGTTCTCTAATGTTACAACCTCACCAGAGCCATGACAGGCTCAGAGAGGTGCACTAGGCCAAAAATAATCCCTGAGTCATGCTTCCGGGGCTTCCAGGGATGATAACTCTGGCCATTCAGAGGGATGATAACTCTGGCCATTCAGAGGGATGATAATTCTGGCCAATCAGAGGGATGATAACTGGCCAATCAGTAAATACCAGGAAACCCCTGCAGCCAATCAACCCTTGCCAACTCCCTGTCTTTGTTCTAAACTTATAAATACTGCTGTAAATCTGGGCTTGGGGCTCTTGCTCCACTCCACTGCGTTGGATGTTGGGGGGCGGGGGGCCTGGCTCGAGCTAGAAATAAAACCCCTTCATGGTTTTGCATTGCCATGGACGTCTTGTTCTCTCAGTTTTGGGGACTCGGACTCTGGGCAAAACACTAAGAGTTAAGCTTTTTTTAGATTCCACATGTAAGTGATGCCATACAGTATTTGTCTTTCTCTGTCAGACTTGTACACAGTATATATATACATGTATAGATGTGTGTGTGTGTATATATATATTCACATTTCCTTTATCTGTTCATCTGTTGGTGGCACTTAGGTAGTTTCCGTATCTTGGTTATAATGAATACTGCTGCAGTGACATGGGAGTACAGGTCTCTTTGAGATAGTAGTTCATTTCAATTTCTTTGGCTAAATAGCTAGAAATGGGATTTCTGAATCATATGGTAGTTCTGTTTTTTAATTTTTTGAGGAACATTCATGTTGTTTTCATAGTGGCTGTACCAATTTACATTCCCACAAATAGTGCCCAGCATTTGTTATCTCTTGTCCTTTTGGTAATAGTCATTCTAACAAGTGAGAGATGAAATCGCATGGCTTTAATTTGCATTTCCCTGATGGTTAGTAGTATTGACCATCTTTTCATGTACTTCTTAGCCATTTGTATGTCTTTTTCAGAAAAATGCCTATTCAGATCCTCTGCCCTCATTTAAATGAGATTATTTGGAAGAGTTTTGCTATTGTACAGATCCTTATATATTTTGGATATTAACTTTTTAACAGATATTTTCTCTTATTCCATAGTTTGCATTTTCATTTTGTTGTTTCATTTGTTGAGCAGAAGCTTTTTTTGTTTGATGTGGTCACATTTGTTGAGTTTTGTTGCTTGTGCTTTTGGTGTCATACCCAAAAATCTTTGCCAAGACCTTTGTCAAGGAGCTTTTTCCCAATGTTTCCTTCTAGAAGTTTCATGGTTTCAGATCTCATGTTTAAATTCTTAATCCATTTTGAGTTAATTTTTGTGGGTGGTTTTTGATAGGGGTCTGTGTCATTCTCTGGTGTGTGAATATCCAATTTACCCAGCATCATCTACTGAAGAGACTGTTCTTCTCCCCTTGAGAATTCTTTGCTCCCTTGTCAAATACTAGTTGACAGGGTTTATTTCTGGGCTCTTCATTCTGTTCCATTGGTCCACAGTGTCATATTTGTTTGATGACTGCACATTTGAAATCAGGAAGTTTGATGCCTCCAGCTTTCTCAAGACTGTTTTGCCTGTTCAAGATCTTTTGTGATTCCTCATGGGTTTTAGTATTAATTTTTCCATTTCTGTGAAAAGTAGAATTTTGATAAGAGATTATATTGGATCTAGGGATGACTTTGGATAGTATGGACATGTTTTTGCTTTTTAATATTTATTTATTTATTCTGCTGGTTGGATCTTTGTTGGGGTGCTTAGGCTAAGTAGTTGTAGTGCACAGGCTTAGTTCCCCTGTAACACGTGGGCTCTTAGTTCCCCAATCAGGGGTCAAACCCACAGCCCTCACATTGCAAGGCAGATTCTTAAACACTGGACTACCAGGGAAGTCCCAGTATGGACGTTTTAACAATATTAATTCTTTCAATCTATGAACATGGTTATCTTTCCATATATTTGTGTCATCTTCAGTTTATCAATGTCTTACAGTTTTTAGCATAAATATCTTTCACTTCCTTGACTAACTTTGATTAAATAAGTTAATTACGTTAATGATGCTGTTGTAGTGGGAGAGTGTGTGTGTGTGTGTGTGTGTGTGTGTATGTGTGTGTGTGTGTGTAGGGCTTCCCTGTAGCTCAGTTGGTAAGGAATCCACCTACAATGCAGGAGACCCCAGTTTGATTCTTGGGTCGGGACGATCCTCTGCAGAAGGGATAGGCTACCCACTCCAGTATCCTTGGGCTTCCCTTGTGACTCAGCTGGTAAAGAATCCACCTGCAAAGCGGAAGACCTGGGTTGGGAAGATCCCTTGGAGAAGGGAATGGCTACGCACTCCAGTATTCTGGCGTGGAGAATTCCATGGTCTTTATAGTCCATGGGGTCGCAAAGAGTTGGACATGACTGAGCAACTTTGATTCACATAGACATGCAACTGATTTTTGTAGGTTGATTTCTGTCTTGAAACTTTACTGAATCCATTTATTAGTTTTAAAAGGTTTTCGTTTTGGTTACAATTTCAAATTAAAAATAACAAGAAATAAAATGACTATAGAAAGTGAATTTGGGGGTGCATATGTTAGCAATAAGAAGGATAAACTTTTTTGTCTATATTTATTTCAGCCCTGCTTCTCACAGTTAACTCTATAGAAAAATAGTAGAATGTCATATGTAGAACCAGCATACTGTAAACAGCATATATATAACCAGGAAATATTGCAACAACTATATATCATACTTCTTATGAGTAAATGGGAATATCTTCTCCTGGAAAAGTTATTTCTTTTATTTTGCTTTTATGAGGTTAGTAAACGATAATGATTACTTCTTATGGACTTTTCAGTATTTTTTGTCATATCCAAGTCACAGCACTTCGTGATTGAGCCCTTTCCCTGTATAAATATATACTAGGAAGGCAGTTCAAAGTAGTAAGTGGATAATCATATGTATTTATAGAATATATCTATTTCATTCTGTTCTATTTTCTGTGGAGTTCAACTATGTAAGAAGCTCGAAATATTTATATTTTATAATATTTGTATATTTATAAATATATATATTTATAACGCTCATATCCCTGGCACCTCAAAACTCGCAAGTTTATATGGATAGATATTTAGGAATTTTTTTTCTCCAAAGGAAAAGATAGTAATGCTACCTCTCTTTTCCCTCTCCCTCTATAGAAACATTCTAAATACCAAGCATTTTTTTTTTAAGGGAATGTTCTTGGACTTCCCTGGTGGTATGGTGTATAAGAACCTGCCTGTCAGTGCAGGGGACACAGGTTGCATCTCTGGTCTGGGAAGATTCCACATACCACAGAGCAACTAAACCCATGTACCACAACTACTGAACCTGCATTCTAGAGCCCATGCTTCACAACTGCTAAGCCTGATGCCGCAGTTACTGAAATCTGCGTCTAGCTCTGTGCTCCACAGCAAGAGCAGTCACCGCAATGAGAAGCCCATGTGTCACAACAGAGACTATCCTCTGCTCACCACAGCTAGAGAAAGTTCACATGCAGCAATGAAGACCTAGCACAACCAAAGATGAATAAAATAAATACATATTTTTTAAAAGCAAATGTTCTAGACATTTTAACTGGAAGTAAGGACTTTATTTGGATAATTTAACTGATGCAGTCATATACTTTTCTAATATTGTGAAGTATCACTATCCTTAATCACATTAATTTTATAATTCTCTTTGTCTGATTATACAACTTATTGAAAAGTATAAAAGAAGCTCATATCCCCAGCACCTCAAAATAAACACTGATACATACTTCTTCTAGCTTTTTTATAAGCTTTTCCTCTTTTCAAAACATTTTTCTTTTCTGTTTTAGAAAAAACAAAAGGAATTAATTTCAAATATTAGAAGTATGTTAAAAGTTATCTCAGAATATTATGTATACTATTTTTCATTCACCACTGTGTATATTCCATGAATTTCATGTTTAAGGTGTATACTGGGAATCTTTGACTCTTGGAAAAGAGGATTCTTAAAATCTTATTGATGTCATGGTTTAGAACAGTCCTTCTCAAAAGTATGGTTTGGGGAATGCTGGCAGTCTCAAACTTTTAGAAGGTCCTTGAGGTAAAAATTATTGTAATAATTCTAAGATTTTTTTTTCTTGCCTTCTTCACTTTCATTCTCTCATGAATGTATGGTGGAATTTTCCAAAGGCTTCATAGGGTGTATAACATTGTAACAGCCCAAGTAATGAAGCAGCTATGAGATTGAGGGGGAGGAAGGAAGAAGCCTTTCTTCTCAGTGAATTCTTCTTTTGTATGGAAAATAATGTTATTTTTCATAAAAATACTTGCGTTAACATATACTGAGTATTGCTGTTTTTTAAATGATTTGACAAATATTTTAAAATTTCTCAGTTTTAATTTATTAAATAGTAATATCGATAATAGATGAAACCTCTAAATGAAACCTTTTTGGAGTCCTCAGTACTTTTTCAGCATGTTAAATATCCTGATATTGAAAAAACTAAGAATCTATAGTTTAGAAAAAGATTAATGGGGAAAAAAATCTCCTTATATGCTTATATTACAAATATATTTTTAGAATATCACCATTTCTTGGTGTTTTAGAGATCAAGAGACTTAAAGTTCTGTTTCTGTCCCAGATTCTCTCCGGAACTAAGTTTGTCAGCCTTCTGAAAATAACAGTTCTCTGCTCTTTCCTGTTTAGATTTGATGGCAGAGTGGTGGCAAAGCTCCCTTTCACCCCCCTGTCCTATATCCAAGGACTGTCTCACAGAAATCTGCTCGGGGATGACACCACAGACTGTTCCTTCATCTTCCTGTATATTCTCTGTACCATGTCAATTCGACAGGTGAGTGCCCACATCATCTATTTCATATGTACATCTTTTCTTGCTCTCACACCCTAAATTAATGTCTGTTTGTCTAGTACCGGAAGTGTCTACCTGTTGCTACTGAGATCTTTCAGTTGCTTGTTTCAGAATTCCAGAGTATCCTCTGAAACTGTTTTAAATGTATATAGTTTAGATTACTGATCCTTAGGGATGGAAAGTGGTCATAAAGTCACACGTGGTTTTCATCTCATTTTGAAGAGCGCTCTCAAGTTTCTTCTTTATTGCGGCTATCTAAAGGTTGAAAGGAAAGAGTGGATTTTGCCTTCCCACTATCATTACTTCTTTATTATTTACCAGTGCCTTTTGGCACTGCTGCTGCTGCTAAGTCGCTTCAGTTGCGTCCGACTCTGTGCGATCCCATAGATGGCAGCCCACTGGCTCCCCTGTCCCTGGGATTCTCCAGGCAAGAACACTGGAGTGGGTTGCCATCTCCTTCTCCAGTGCAGGAAAGTGAAAAGTGAAAGTGAAGTCGCTCAGCCGTGTCTGACCCTCAGCGACCCCATGGACTGCAAGCCTTCCAGGCTCCTCCATCCATGGGATTTTCCAGGCAAGAGTACTGGAGTGGGGTGCCACTGCCTTCTCCATTTGGCACTACAGGATCACAAGTAAACGTAATAATTTGGTGACTTTAAGTTAGTCACAGTTGAGGTAAAGTCTGAATTGTAGAGTTTATATTCAGGCAACCTGATGATCAGATATTCATAGTGAAAAAGAGTGAGAATGAAGTCAGATAGGATTGTGAGAGCCTGGAAGAGAGACTTAGCGTTCAGTTAATGGCAGACGATTCAGGCAGCAAGGTTGAAATAATAAAGTGGCTTTTGAGATGGGACTTTAAAAAATAAGAGAGGTTAAACTTGCTCTAGAACACTTCATATTGCAGGGCATTATTCAGTGTTTGAACATACTGCCATTCAGTAGGCATTATAGTGAGGAGATTGGCACATGATATGGTGGGGAGGTATGAACATGATTATTTCAATGTTTGTTGCATAAATGATTCAGAGTTGTTTTTCTTCTTCCTCTGAATATTGTCTGTGGCAGCAGGTTTTTTGGTTGGTCTGACATGTGTGAATCAATAGGAAATGAAATTATAATTAGAAGTTCACAACGATCTTCATGATCTTAGCACTTAATGCTCTCCCTACCTCATCTCTCACCTCATCCAGCACTCCACCATTCTGAGGTATCTGGCAGTTTTCATTCTCCACTCACCCAGACTTGCTTTTTGTGAGTATTCTTTCTTCTATTTGGATGCTTCCCACCTTCTTCTTTTACCTGTTAAATGCAACCAAGTTTTCAGGCTTCCTGGAATCATTTTCTGATACTTGCTGCTTCTGAAGGATAGATGTGAGGGGGACATGACCACATGCAGAAATAACAGAAAACTATTAGAGTAGTCCCCACTCCAGTACTCTTGCCTGGAAAATCCCATGGACGGAGGAGCCTGGTAGGCTGCCGTCCATGAGGTCACTAAGAGTTGGACCCGACTGAGCGACTTCACTTTCACGCATTGGAGAAGGAAATGGCAACCCACTCAGGTGTTCTTGCCTGGAGAATCCCAGGGACGAGGGAGCCTTGTGGGAGGCCGTCTATGGGGTTGCACAGAGTCAGACATGACCGAAGCAACTTAGCAGCAGCAGCAGCAGTGAAAAATCACTTTGTTCTAAATTATTACAGTGCTGAAATGATTGAAGAGGGGACAAAGCTGAGAAATATATAGAGGTAAGCTAGCAGAATTTAATGATTGATTTAATGTGAGAAAGGGGGAACTAAGGTGACTTCAACATTATGGCTTTGGTGACCAAATGGAGGATGCAAAAAGAGGACAGAGAAGTAGGTTGGTTGGAAGACATGCTGTTTGCGTTGTCTGTGGGGCAGTTAAGTGGGTGTGTCCAGCAGAAAGCTGTATTCTTGTGGTGTTGTTCAGTCACTCTGTCGTCTCTGACTCTTTGTGACCCCATGGACTGCAGGCACAGCAGGCTCCTCTGTCCTTCACTATTTCCGAGTTTGCTCAAACTCATGTCCATTGAGTTGGTAATGCCATCCAACAACCTCATCCTGTGTCACCCCCTTCTCCTCCTGCCCACAGTCTTTCCCAGCACCTTGTGTAACTGAGGTGTGTACTACATCTTTTGAAATGCTTTAGCATTTTAGCTTATCCAAGGTAAAACCCAAGACAGTGACAACATGATTCTCTTTGTTGGTTTAGTAGAGGTCATTGATAACTAGAATATTGCTCTTCAATTTGATTAAGAATGAGATATTAAAACTACAGACAAAATATTAATGTGAAGTCAAGTGGGCCTTAGGAAGCATCACTACAAACAAAGCTAGTGGAGGTGATGGAATTCCAGTTGAGCTGTTTCAAATCCTGAACGATGATGCTGTGAAAGTGCTGCACTCAATATGCCAGCAAATTTGGAAAACTCAGCAGCAGTCACAGGACTGGAAAAGGTCAGTTTTCATTCCAATCCCAAAGAAAGGCAATGCCAAACAATGCTCAAATTACCGCACAGTTGCACTCATCTCACATGCTAGCAAAGTAATGCTCAAAATTCTCCAAGCCAGGCTTCAGCAATACATGAACCGTGAACTTCAGATGTTCAAGCTGGTTTTAGAAAAGGCAGAGGAACCAGTGATCAAATTGCCAACATCTACTGGATCATGGATAAAGGAAGAAAGTTCCAGAAAAACATCTATTTCTGCTTTATTGACTACGCCAAAGCCTTTGACTGTGTGGATCACAATAAACTGTGGAAAATTCTGAAAGAGATGGGAATACCAGACCACCTGACCTGCCTCTTGAGAAATCTGTATGCAGGCCAGGAAGCAACAGTTAGAACTGGACATGGAGCACCAGACTGGTCCCAAATAGGAAAAGGAGAATGTCAAGGCTGTATGTTGTCACCTTGCTTATTTGACTTATATGTTGAGTACATCATGAGAAACGCTGGGCTGGAAGAAACACAAGCTGGAATCAAGATTGCCGGGAGAAATACCAAAAACCTCAGATATGCAGATGACACCACCCTTATGGCAGAAAGTGAAGAGGAACTCAAAGCCTCTTGATGAAAGTGAAAGAGGAGAGTGAAAAAGTTGGCTTAACATTCAACATTCAGAAAAATGAGATCATGGCATCTGGTCCCATCACTTCATGGGAAATAGATGGGGAAACAGTGGAAACAGTGTCAGACTTTATTTTTGGGGGCTCCAAAATCACTGCAGATGGTGATTGCAGCCATGAAATTAAAGGACGCTTACTGCTTGGATGGAAAGTTATGACCAACCTAGATAGCATATTAAGAAGCAAAGACATTGCTTTGTCAACAAACGTTTGTCTAGTCAAGGCTATGGTTTTTCCAGTGGTCATGTATGGATGTGAGAGTTGGACTATAAAGAAAGCTGAGTGCTGAAGATTTGATGCTTTTGAACTGTGGTGTTGGAGAATACTCTTGAGAGTCCCTTGGACTGCAAGGAGACCCAACCAGTCCATCCTAAAGGAGATCAGTCCTGGGTATTCATTGGAAGGACTGATGTTGAAGCTGAAACTCCAATACTTTGGCCACCTGATGCAAAGAGCTGACTCATTTGAAAAGACCCTGATGCTGGGAAAGATTGAAGGCAAGAGGAGAAGGGGACGACAGAGCATGAGATGGTCGGATGGCATCACCGACTCAATAAACATAGGTTGGGTGGACTCCGGGAGTTGGTGATGGATAGGGAGGCCTGGCGTGCTGCGGTTCATGGGGTCACAAAAAGTCGGACACGACTGAGCGACGACGACTGAGCGACTGAACTGACCTGAACTGAAAATATTAATAAAATACAATGATGTATACATTCTGCCTTAAGCAACAAGGAGCAATGCTATTTTAATTACATGCATTGCAATTTTATTTTAATTACAAAGATGTTACTGCTATGTTTTTGGTTACTCACAATAGTTTTTTGGCAGTTTTTTGTTGTTGCTATTTTAAATAATTTTATTTATATATTTTTGGCTGTGCTGGGGTTTTGTTGCCATGTGGGCCTTTCTCTAATTGCAGCGAGCAGGGGCTACTCTTCATTGCATTGTGAAGGCTTCTTACTGCAGTGGCCTCTCTTTTTGCAGAGCACAGGCTTGAGGGCATGCAGGCTTCAGTAGTTGCGGCACGTGGGTTCAATGGTTGCAGTTCCTGAGCTCTAAAGCACAGGCCCAATAGTTGTAGCACTCGGGCTGAGTTTTGTTCTGCCACCTATGGGATCTTCCCAGACCAGGGATCCAACCTGTGTGTCCTGCATTGGCAGCCAAATTCTTTACCACTAAGCCACCAAGGAAGGCCAGGTTCTTTTTTTTCTTTTTTCTTTTTTTGGCCCTCTCTCGAGGTTTCTGGCATCTCAGTCCCTGGCCAGGGATTAAACTCAGGCCACATCAGTGAAACACAGAATCCTAACCACTCGGCCACCAGGAAACTCACGGTTGTTGTTGTTGTTGTTGTTCAGTCACTCAGTCGTGTCTGACTCTTTGCAACCCCATGGACTGCAGCACGCCAGGCTTCCCTGTCCTTCACCATTTCCCAGAGCTTGCCCAAATTCATATCTATCGAGTCGGTGATGCCATCCAACCATCCTTGGTCATCCCTTTCTCCTCCTGCCTTCAACCTTTCCCAACATCAGGGTCTTTTCTAATGAGTTGACTCTTCACATCAGGTGGCCAACATATGGAACTTCAGCATCAGTCCCTCCAGTGAATATTCAAGACTGATTTCCTTTAGGATTGACTGGCTTGATCTCCTTGCAGTCCAAGGGACTCTCAGGAGTCTTCTCCAGCATCACAGTTCAGAAGCATCAATTCTTCAGCTTTCAGCCTTCTTTATGGTCCAAGTCTCACATCCATTTTTGACTACTGGAAAAATCATAGCTTTGACTATACAGACTTTTGTCAGTAATGTAATGTCTCCACTTTTTAACTTGCTGTCTAGACTTTCTTGGTACCTTAGCTGGTAAAGAATGCACCTACAATGTGGAAAACCCTGGTTCAATTCCTGGGTCAGAAAGATCCATTGGAAAAGGGATAGGATACCCACTCCAATATTCTTGGGCTTCTTTGTGGATCAGTTGGTTAAGAATCTGCCTGCAGTGAAGGAGATCTGAGTTCGATCCCTGGGTTGGGAAGATCCCTAGGAGAAGGAAATGGCTACCCACTCCACTATTCTGGCCTGGAGAATCTATGGACTATACAGTCCATGGGGTCACAAACAGAGAGTCAAACAGGACTGAGCAACTTTCACTTCACTTAGGTTTGTCATAGCTTTTCTTACAAGGTGCAAACGTGTTTTTAATTTCAGGCTGCAGTCATCAGCCGCAGTAACTTTGGAGCCCAAGAAAATAAAGCCTGTCACCGTTTCCATTGTTTCCCCATCTATTTGGCCATGAGGTGATGGGACTGGATGCCATGGTCTTAGTTTTTTGCATGTTGACTTTTAAGCCAGCTTTTTCAGTCTCCTCTTTCACCCTCATCAAGAGGCTCTTTCGTTCCTCTTTGCTTTCTGTTATGAGGGTGGTGTCATCTGCATATCTGAGGACATTGATATTTCTCCTGGCAATCTTAATTCCAGCTTGTGCTTCATCTAGCCTGGCATTTTGCATGATGTTCTCGGCATATGTTCAACTTCCCTGGTGGCTCAGACGGTAAAGCGTCTGTCTACAATGCGGGAGACCCAGGTTCGATCCCTGGGTCGGGAAGTTCCCCTGGAGAAGGAAATGGCAATCCACTCTAGTACTATTGCCTGGAAAATCCCATGGACAGAGGAGCTTGGTAGGCTACAGTCCATGGGGTCGCAAAGGGTCGGACACAACTGAGCGACTTCACTCACTCACTCACTTTCTGCATGTAAGTTAAACAAAGCAGGGTGACAGTATACAGCCTTGACATACTCCTTTCCCAATTTTGAACCAGTCTGTTGCTCCATGTCCAGTTATAGCTGTTGCTTCTTGACTGCATACATGTTTCTCAGGTGGCGAGTAAGGTGGTCTGGTATTCCTATGTCTTTAAGAATTTTCCACAGTTTGTTGTGATCCACACAGTCAAAGGTTTAACATAGTCAGTGAAGCAGAAGTAGATGTTTTTCTGGAATTCTCTTGCTTTCTCTATGATCCAACAGATGTTGGCAATTTGATCTCTGCTTCCTCTGCCTTTTCTAAATCCAGCTTGAACATATGGAAGTTCTCAGTTCATGTACTGTTGAAGCCTAGCTTGGAAAATTTTGAGCATTACTTTGCTAACATGTGAAATGAGTGCAGTTGTGCAGTAGTTTGAACGTTCTTTGGCATTGCTTTTCTTTGGGATTGGAATGAAAACTGACCTTTTCCAGTCCTGTGGCTACTGCTGAGTTTCCCAAATTTGCTGGCATATTGAATTGCAGCACTTTAACAGCATTATCTTTGAAGCTTTAAAATAGCTCAACTGGAAGTCCATCACGTCCACTAGCTTTGTTCATAGTGATACTTCCTTCTTAAGGACCACTTGACTTTGTACTTCAGGATGTCTGACTCTATATATCATTGATCATACCATCGTGGTTTTCTGGGTCATGAAGATCTTTTTTTGTATAGGTCTGTGTATTCTTGTCACCTTTTCTTAATATCTTCTGCTTCTGTTAGGTCTATACCATTTCTTTTCTTTATTGTGCCCATCTTTGCATGAAATGTTCCCTTGGTATCTCTAATTTACTTGAAGAGATCCCTAGTTTTTCCCATTCTGATATTTTCCTCTATTTCTTCACATTATTCACTTAGGAAGGCTTTCTTATCTCTCCTTGCTATTCTTTGGAACTTAGCATTCATATGGGTATGTCTTTCCTTTTCTCCTTTGCCTTTCACTGCTCTTCTTTTCCCAGTTATTTGTAAGGCCTTCTCAGAAAACCATTTTGCCTTTTTGTGTTTGTACTGCTACCTGGACTTCATTACCTAGAAATCACCATCTGAAAACGGTAGCATTTTCTTAAGTGAAATAAATGTTAAGAATGATTGTTGAGAAAGTTCAGCTCAAGCTAGTCTTTAAACTCCTTTCAGTTATTTCAGAAATTGTGGTGAGGTATATGTATAGCAGTTAATTTCATGACGTCATTTACCATGGTAATCAGCAAACTTTCTGTTTACTTACTACTTTGTATGGGTCTAGGTGATGAATATTTTTGTATTTACTTTTCAGACCATACAATTTTTATCACAGCAACTCAACTCTGCCATTATAGTATGAATACAGTGCTAGACAAAATGTAAAGGAATGAGTGGGGCTATGTTCCAACAAAACTTTATTTACAAAAAACAGGCAACAAGGTTCAGGCAGACTTTTGCAAACTCTTCCATTGTGTTATGAAAATAGCCCTAGAAAATAAGTAAACGAATGAGTGTTGCTGTATTCCAGTGGAACTTTATTTCTAAAAACAGGCGATAGAGCAGCCAGCCATGCTACTCCGGGAACCAAGAGTGTGTAATATGTGCTATAAAGTTAAAGTAAGAATATCTACAGATACTAGACTGGTAGAGCTTAATGAAGTACTTGCTTACTGAATACCCCAAAAAAGGTGGGAGGAGAGAATGAAGCCAAAAAAAAAAACAACTCAGTATTTCTTTTCAGCCAAGGAGGATGTATGTTCATACTTTTAATTTCTGTTTGTCCAGTTCTCTGCACCGATATTAATAAGAGAAAAGTATATGGAGCTATAGTATAGGTATTCTGAGATATAAAAAATCTTTGAAAAATCCCTAAAATGACCTACTTTTATAATTTTTATTTTATTAGCTGCCAAAAGTTTCCATATTCCTTTCCCCACTTCTCAGTATGTATACTAACAGGAGGATTATGAACTTATATCCAGTCTGAAGTAGTTCAGCATTTGAAGTTTTTCTGTGGAATGAGTTGGACACGACTGAACGACTTCACTTTCACTTTAATTAAAATCCATATTCACTTGCTCTTTCCATATTTTCTTTTGTTGTTTTATTTGCTTTTATAGGATCTTAGGTTACATAAGATTTGACTCTGTAGATGCCTGTGAAACAAGCATCATAAAATATGAGACTTTCAGAGTATAGAATACAATTCCCTCAATGAGACCATTCTTAGGCAAAGAAATAGGCCACTTGATTTCAGATACATACTGTCGCATAAAGTAATTTTGAGAAAAAATAATGAATTGTTTTTGTGTTGAGGTTGTCAAATTGATTAAGTGATGAGGAGACAAACATAGAACGATTCTTAAACTAACATAGAATGATTCTTAAGGTAGTGATTTCTTAATTTCCTGTATATACCTTAAAGAATCTATATCGAGTACATAGTATGCACCTAAAAGGGATGAGTGAAACAAAACAGTAGATACTGTACCCAAATATAAACTTACAAACTTGGCAAATTCAGGTTATACCACTTTTTACTCCCTATCACTATGTATGAAAATTCATAATTGCCCCCAACCTCCAGTAGAAATTATTGAACTTTGGCGTTTTTACTGTGTATTAGGTAAGAATTGCTATCTCATTGTAGTTTTAATTTGCATTTGGATTGAGCATCTCTATTTGTCTAAGAGCTACCCATGTATTTTTTTTCTTTCTTTGGTAGGTGGGACACTGTATGCTTTTTGCCTATTTCACTATTGGGTTGTTGGTCATTTTCTTAATTTTTAGCTCATAGGGAGGTTAGCCCTGTGTGCTCTAAGTTACTAATAATTTTTGCAAACTGTTGTTTGTATTTCAGTTTTACTTAGTATGGTTTTTGCCATGCAAAATTTTGTTTGCTGGAGGTTTTTTTCTTTTCTTATTAGTCTTTTATTAAAGTTATACAGAAATTCATCTTTGTTTTCTTCTACTATTTGTTAGTTTCTTATATAGTCATGGCTCAATCCATTTGGAGTTAACACTGGCATACCTTATTTATTCTTTCTTTTCTCTTTTGTTCTTTGCCAACTTTTGTGTGATTTTTATGAGGAAAAACATGAAAACATGGATTCATTTGACATCAAAGTTTGCCTTCCCATTTTTTTCAAAGATCAAGAAGCTAGAGGGTCGTAAGATGCAGTGAGGTGAATGATAATTCTTGAATTTGATTTTTATTTGAATAGAGTGAATCCCTGTCAAATTATTAATTAATATTTTCTCTTTGAAATTTGAATGTCTGTGTTTGACTAGGGACGCGCCTCCTTTCTTCACACCTTGTGTAGATCATCAGGTCTTTTGGAGTTGGGTGCCATAGGATGGGTTAAACAATGTTATCTGAGATCCTAGAGTAAAAGAGTGTGAAGGAGTGGGTCAAAACATACATGTCACACTTGGAGAGTCTCAGGTTTAAATTTGTCAGTGTGACTGCCCCTGGTAGCAGTTTTCCCAAAGAAAGTGCAGTGCTCTCTTATGCCCAGAAACTACTTTCTGATTTCCTATACTCAGTAATTCAGTACATTTAATCTTTTTCATTTATTGTGGTAAAATAAATATCACATAAAATACACTGTTTTAACTGTTTTTAATTGTTCATTTCTTTGACATTAAGTACATTGCATGTTGTTGTACAACCATCACCACTGTCCATTTCTAGAAGTTTTTCATCTTCCCAAACTGAAAATCTGTGCCCGTTAAACACTAAATCTCCATTATCCTCTCCCCTCAGTCCCTGGCAACCACCATTCTAATTTCTGTCTCTGTGATTTTGACTGTTGGTATTTGTGAATTTACCCTCGTAAATGTAGAATCATACTTAAGTCCTTTTGTAACTGGAATGTTTTCAGGGTTCATCCATGTTGTAGCATATGTGAGAATTTACTTCCTTTTTATGAGTGAACAAACTTTCCATAGTATGTATATACTGTTTTTTTAATCTATTCATCTGCCAAAGGACTGCTTCTGCCTTTTGGCTGTTGTGAGAAATGCTGCTGTGAACACAGGTATATAAATGTCTGAGTTCTTGTTTTCACTTCTTTTTCCTTAATACTCCACAGGTAGAATTGCCGTCATACTGCAATTCTGTGTTTAATTTTTTTGAGGCATCAGCACACTGTTTTCCATAACTAGTCACCATTTTTACCCAGCGCTGTTAATCTGAAGTCTCAGTTTACCACCAGTTTGAGACCATGATCTTATGAAAGATCGTGGCGTTTACGTATGTCAGTTCACTTCCCTGGTAGCTTAGACAGTAAAGCGTCTGTTTGCAGTGCAGGAGACCAGATTTGATCCCTGGTTTGGGAATATCCCCTGGAGAAGGAAATGGCAGCCCACTCCAGTATTCTTGCCTGGAAAATCCCATGGACCTGGAGCCTGGTAGGCTACCATCCATGGGGGCGCAAAGAGTTGGACACAACTGAGGGACTTCACACACACACATACACACACACACACACACACACACACTCACACACACACACACACTACAGTGTTAACCAGAACCCACTTCCATTACTGAGAGTGATAGTGTGATTGAGTCGACTAGCTCTAGTCCCTTCATGACAATACCCCAAGCGTAGGAGTGTACTAACTGGTTATAAAAGAGCATCACCTTAAGAACAACTGCAAAAAACAAACAAAACTGCTAACTTATATAGCATTGTCACATGCTTATCATAACATCAGGACTTCCCATTACAACGTTGGCTCAGATTATAAAGAAGCTGCCTGCAGTGCAGAAGACCTGGGTTCAGTTCCTGGGTCAGGAAGGTCCCCTGGAGGACTAAATAGCAACATACTTCAGTATTCTTGCCTGGAGAATTCCCTGGACAGAGAAGCTGGTGGGCTATAGTCCATGGGGGTCACAAAGAGTCAGACATGATTGAGCTACTAACACTTACTTATCATAACATGCCCCCTTATTATGATAGAGGTATAATAAATATTAAGTTGAATAAGGATATCTGTCTGCTTCAGTAATTTTTCCCTGTTTCCCAGGTTTGATTCCTGGATCGGGACATATTCTGGCCTGGAGTGGGTAGCCTTTCCCTTCACAGGATCTTCCCAACCCAGGTATCAAACCCAGGTCTCCTGCATTGCAGGTGGATTCTTTAAGCCCAAGGAAATACAGTATTTGGAGGTAAAACACCAAGGTTTGATTCTTATTGCCGCTTGCTAGGCTAATGTCCTTGGGAGTCATATAACTGCTCTGAGTCTCAGTTTTCACAAAGATGAAATCGGGTTTAGGGTTTAGTGTGGAACCTCACCACATTATGATAATCAGATGCCAATGATATAGAAAGTTAGCTGTTATTCTTAAAGTGGTAGGTTTGTTTTTTTTAAACAAGTTAGCACCTGCCCCTGCCCTTGGGATGTTTTTAAATTAGTGTTTGTTTCCCAGCCCAAGATAGGACTGATTCTTTTCATAGATTAAAACGTGGTGGTGATATGTCATATTAACTGAAAATAAATCTAATTACCTCTCCTTGTTTTATCTTTCTCCTTTTGTTTACTTCCTTAATGTGTGGTGATTAGTGATTAGCTGCCTTGACCTTCACATCACTATTTCCTTTGTATGAATTTGTAGCAGCGGAAATGGTAGGTCTGCCAACTTTTATCAGAGGTGTTAAGTTAGTCCAGTGTAGTGACTGATTTTAAGAATAAAAGGAAATTTTCTTAATTCCTAAAATTAAAATACTTGCTTTTTTTTTCCTTTTCTTATTATGAGTCAGTAATGGATTGAGTAAATGATCTCCTCTATAGAAAGTGTTCTGAATCTTAGTGAAGATCCCAGCAAATTTACCTGGTAAACAGCTAAGGGAAAATGGGTCTCTTCCTATAAATGTATATGATAGTTAAAGCCATGACAGAATTCTCTTTACTTGGAAAGCAAAAAGAATTAGTGTTTATGAAGAAAAGTACAAGAAAGAGTTTCTTATTTTTTTTTCCTTTGTCACCCACATCTTAATATATAACCATATGGATATATGGCTATGATCTGAAGAAATGTCAGTGAGAATTTGTCATTGTCTCCTTCAACAGGTATAAGTGCTTAGGACAGGGATAAAAATAAGTAAGTTTAATTTTTTTATCACACTTTTGGCTTCCTTAAGGCAAAGAATTTCAATATGGCTTGTATGTCTGTAAGGACGGGTTCTAATTATGTCATGTCAGTTTATCTTAAAGTCATCAAAATGGTAGAAGGACCAACTAGATGCCTGCCATCTCCTGCATCTTATTAGTTTATGCCACTTTATTTAAGGATTAGAACTTAATTCATTAATTCCAGTATAGCTTATTTTTAAGCAAAGTATTTTCATTTGTAGTATTTAACTTTAAATCAGTTAGAGAATGCATTTGGTTTGAAAAGTGATAGGTAAGTACTAAGTAAGAACAGATTATTCAGGTATCATCTTAATCTGATCCCTTTGAATTGTTTCAGTGAGTTTAAGGCTTCATTTAGAATATTCCTGTCCTTGTTGAAGAATGATTCAAGTCCTTCACTATGCCAGGAATTCTTTGATGCTGACGTGTAAGAGCAAGGAGTGATTATCTCTACCCTTGTGAAACTCACAGTCTATGCAGGAAGACAGATCCATAAATAATAGCAGAATGTGATTGATAACTTTTGTGTATGTGTACATATATAAAATGATTTGGGAGGAGGAAAAATATGCTATGGAAGTGAAATGACTATAGGAATTAGTCTGTAAAACTAAGATTTTATACAGGAGGGGCATTTAAATTGTGTCTTGAAGGGTAAGTAGGGGTTTTCCAATTTTATCAGAATTTTCTTGGCATAGTTTGAGTAAAACATGAAGGCTTGAAAGTATGTAGTGAACATAGAGATCACTCAGTCCAGAATTGTTGGTAAATGTCACTGCTTAATGTCTGTACTTCACAGCACAGTGTTAAGTGATTTTTCCCTGGGTTTCTTTCCTTCTTTCTATGTGTTTCCTTTTCCTTTGTTTATTTATTTATTTATTGGCCCTGTTATGTGACTTATGGGCTCTAAGTTTCCTGACCAGGGATTGAACCCAGGCCCAAGCAGCAAAAGTGCCAAATCCTAACCACTGGACCATCAGGGTGTGTCTTTTGTAATGTAAGATTCTCTTACTCTTCATTTATCCCCACATATTTGTTTTTCTTTACTTTTGAAGGATATTTTCATAGGATACAGAATTCTGGATTGACTGCTTTTGTTTGTTTTAATCCTTTCAGCTTCAGTTTTGTTTTCTTTTAATAGTGGCACCCATATTTATTACAATTATATACAGTCAGATCTTATATTCTGAAACCTATAGCTGATCACAGGAAAGAAGGCATTTAGGGATGAGGCGAGCACAGACAGGAGAGCCTGGGGCTGGCTCCTGGTGGGCGGGCCATCCCCCCCGGGGCAGCAGTGGAGCCACAGCAAGCAAGCGGTCTGGAGCAGTGCGCTGTCACTTATGGCGGCGACCAGGTCGGGGCTGTGACAGGCACCCACGGGCAGCATCGCCTGGGCAGGGCCTGGCTGGGGGTTCCGGGGGCCCTCGCCCAGAGGGAAGCGCAGGGCCGTGGCTTCTGAAATCAGGACAGTGTGGCCCCCGTGGCCACTGGTGAAACAGCTTCAGTTATTTCTGATGAGAAGGCCTTTATGTCTTTGTATCCCTGTAGATAATAACTTTTCTCTGGCTGCTTTCAGATATTTTTCTTTAAGCTTGGTTTTCAGCAATTTGACTGTTACGTACCTAAGGGTACTGTAATGTAACTTTTTGTGTTTTTTTTTTTGCTGTACTGGGTAGCTTAACAGGATCTTAGTTCCCCAACAAGGGACTGAACCTGGGCCTCCATGGTGAAAGCACCAAATCCTAACTACTAGACCAGCAGGGAACCCCGCCCCCCCCAGGGGTATTTTTTTTTTTTAATTTATCCCTCTATAGCTTATAGCTTTTTTTTTTAATTTGGGAGAATTTCAACAATTATTTCTTCACATATTTTTTTCTGCCCCATTCTTTCTCTCAATTCCGTTTACTTATAGTCTGTTTAGTTTTGTCCAATAGAAAACTGAGTCTCTTCAATTATTTAGTCTTTTTCTGTCTGTTGTTTAGATAGGATAATTTCTTGTAATCTGTTTTCAAGTTCACAGACTCCTCTCTTATATCTCTAATCTAAAAAAGGAATTTCAAGACTCCTCTTTTATCTCTAATCTGAGTTAAACCTAAGCTCATCCAATGATTTTACAATTTTGATATAGTATTTTTTAGCTCCTGAATTTCCATTTGGTTATTTTTTAGTCTTTTTCCTTCCTTGCTGAAGTTTACTATTTATTCATTTATTGTGAATGAATATATTTTCTTTTATGCCCCTTGTCATGGTTAATTAGCTTCTTTAAAACCTTGCTTACTAATTCCAACGTTTGGATCATCTCAAGGTTGAACTCTATCTGTTGCCTGTTTTCTTTTGTCTGGGTCATGTTTTCCCGTCTCTCGGTATGTATCAGTTTTGGATCGTATCGTGTGCATTGTAAATGATAAGCTATAGAGAGTCTAGATTCTGTTATTCTTAACAGAGAGGGGTGTTTTTGTGTGTTTGTTTATTTAAGTGGACAGTTAAGTTGACATTCAAACTCCAAGGTCTGTCTTCTTTGTGGTAGACATCTAGGAAATCTCAAATTATTTCAGTCTTATTTGGTTGAAGGCAGTCTCTCCCATGAATGGTTTAAGAGTTAACCAGAGAATTGGTCGGAGTTTGCATGCTAAGTTGCTTCAGTGGTGTCTGACTCCTTGCAACCCATGGACTAGCCCACCAGGCTTCTCTCTCCATGGGGCTTTCCAGGCAGGAATACTGGAGTAGGTTGCCGTTTCTTCTCCGGGGGATCTTCCTGACCCATGGATCAAACCTGCATCTTCTGTGTCTCCTGCATTGGCAGGCAGGATCTTTACCACTAGCGCCTCCTGGGCAGAGTTTAGATGCAGAACTTTACAGGGCCCTGTTAACTCCATTTTCCAGGAATTTTTTTCAGTTGCTATGGTTTAGAAGGAAATGGCAACCCTCTCCAGTATCCTTGTCTGGAGAATTTCATGGACAGAGGAGCCTGGAGGGCTACAGTCCACGGGGTCACAAAGAGTTGGACGCGACTGAGTGACTAATACTTTCACATTCATGGTTGCCCTGAACTCTGTCCTTTGGTGCTTCAAACTAGTAAGACTGCAGTTTCATACTGAGGTTTAGATACCCCACATAGTGCCAGCTGGGTTCTACTATCTGTTACAAGATTTTAAAAGGATAGAACATCTGTCTTCTTACACAAAGCTAAAATTCAGAACATTCTCCTTGACTGATTGAAATTGTCACTTGATCCCCTAATCTTCCCAAAAGAGATCCTATTTACAAAAGAGGCCTTTGGACAACCTAAGGAGAGAAAAATACTCATTCATTCAACTTTACGAAGGAGATGATGTTACTCTGGTACAGATTTGATGTGCTTATCCTTTTAGAATTTTGATTTTCGCCTTACAAGATATGTGTTGAAGTCAGCAATATAATTTATTGCAACATAACTGTGTTCAAGAGTGTTAGAGTGCCACAGCCACACAGGACTGTGGCTCCCTTCAGGGTGCTTGGTGGGAAAATTTGAAGGGCCCAACAAGGGGCTCCAGGTTCCCAATACTGTTTTATCAATTTTCTTTGTTGACTTTTTACATGAGATTTTGTTTTAAGAAAGGGTTCTGTGACTAAAGAGTCTAAAAATAATTGATCTGGTGAGCCCCCTTCTTTTAAACGTAAGGAAAATTGAGATTTGATACAATAAAAAGATATTGTATATTTGTTGGGATTTTTTTTTTGCATAATTTGCCAGTATTGGAAATCAAGTCTTCTGACTGTTACCCAGTACTCTTTCAGCTACATAAGTGTTGTACTGTCATTAAATATTTAATCTTTTTGTCATTCTCCTGAACAGCCAATTCTGATATAGTGTGAAAATCCTGGGACTGTTGAATGGGGCCATTCAGGGTGTTTGGATTTACAGGCAGCATTATGCATAAAGTAAAGATTATGTTATGGGAACTTGATGAGAAATTGTAATCAATTGGGACGGAAGGTTGGTTGCCGGATGCCAGAGAAACTAACAAAGAGCAAAGTGAGGGCGGCTATGGCTTGAGTTATTTTAGCTAAATGACTAAGAAATAAAATTTAGCAGAATGTGTTTATTGCCAGTGACCTGTGTCTTCCCGAAATATCCAGTTAGCAACCAACAACTTCCTTTTCCTGATCACCAGCCCTTATCCTTTGCAGAGAGGAAGGAACGCAAATTCTGTAGTGGTATTTTTCTGAGTTTCCTGCCAAAAGAGGCATGATTACGGGAAAATGTTTTTCCTCTGTTTTTCCCTTCTGACACATACTCTTCAGTTGTTACCCGATTACACAGGACTGGACAGAAATTCAAAATAATTTTTCCAAAAAATAACTTCCAAAGCATGTCCACATCTTATATTTTGTATTTCTGTTAAGCATTCTTCTGTACCATTTTCTTAATATATTGAAACTCTTATCTTTTAGCATAATGCATATTTCTAAACTGTATCTTGTAAGAAGGCTTGAAAAATTGGAGGGGAATTGAGAGACTGTAGGAAAGCAGTCAGGTCAAGTTTAATGAATGAAATTCTTGAAAGATATAAAGGAGAAAATATATATAGATGAACCTACTATACAGTGTGAAGGTCAGTGAGCATTTATTGAATTACAACCCGACAGTTGGATCTCCTTTTTTTATCTGCATATAAGGATAATATGTGTCACTGAGTTGTTGTGAGGATTAAATGTGAATATACATGTAAAGTGCTTAGAACAATGTCTAGCCCTTTGAGATAGCACCTATGGAAATATTTCTCATTTTAAATTATCCTGTTCAGCAATATTGTAAAAAGTTGAAGACAAGGAATGAGAAAGTGATTTACAACTATTTTAATACAATTATTATTTTTCCATATATTCTTAAGTCTTTTTATAGACTCTTTTTTAGAGCAGTTTTAGGTTCACAGCCAAACTGAATGGACTGTACAGAGATTTCCTATCTGACTTCTTGTCTCCCAGTTGCACATAGCCTCCTCTACTGTCAACACCTTACAAAAGAGTGGTACATTTCTTTACAGTCAGTAAACCTACATTAACACATCATCATTCACAAGTCCATAATTTATATTAGTGTTCACTCTTGATGTTGCACATTCTACGGGTTTTTATTTATATGCACTTATTCACTTAACAGTGTAATGTATTTATTCTGTCTATGGTGTGCTCTTATATAGTCTTCATAATTGGAAGTTTTTTTAACAGGTCAGGCCTGCTATAAGGTTTTTCACTTCTAAGATAAATATCCTTTAGAGAGTTGTGGTTTAATAGAGAAAAACTGTGCCTGAGTTATATCCTCCATCTGTGCCAGCTTTCTCATCTCAAAACCAAGGATAACTAAGGACTGATGTCTAGTCCTTAAAACTATTTGCAAACTTAGAATTTATAGAAGCGTAGAATGTTACTACTGTGGAGAGAACCATGGCCTGGAGCCTTTTACCAGGGTCTTTTGCATCTAAGACCACCAGTTAGTTTCTACATGTGTTTTAGAGGAAAAGACCTCCTAGACAGAGAAGCAGGGAACATTTTATCTAAGAAAAACTAGTCCATAAAATAAATAAACCTTTTTTCTTTTTAAGGTACGGAGGGGCTTCCCTGGTGGCTCAGTGGTAAAGAACTTGCCTGCCGATGCAGGAGACACGGGTTCGATCTGTGATCCTGAGAAGATCCCACATGCTGGGGGGCAACTAAGCCCATGCACCCGTAACTACTGAGCCTGTTCTCTAGTGGCCAGGAGCCGGGACTACTGAAGCGCACGTGCCCTACAGCCTGTGCTCCACAATGGGAGAGGCCACTGCAAGTGCAGTGAGAAGCCTGTGCGCCACAACTAGGGGGCAGCCCTGAAAGTGAGAGTGTTAGTCACTCAGTGGTGTCCAGCTCTTTGCGACCCCATGAACTGTTGCCCACCAGGCTCCTCTGTCCATGGAATTCTGCAGGCAAGAATACTGGAGTGGGTTGCCATTTCCTTCTCCAGGGCATCTTCCCAACCCAGGGATCAAACCCAGGTCTCCTGCATTGCAGGCAGATTCTTTACCATCTGAGCCACCAGGGAAGCCCAGAGAGTAGCCCTAGCTCACTGCAACTAGAGAAAAGC
Organism: Oryx dammah; assembly: GCF_014754425.2. Lineage (NCBI taxonomy): Eukaryota > Metazoa > Chordata > Mammalia > Artiodactyla > Bovidae > Oryx > Oryx dammah. The sequence goes on from NW_024070212.1 coordinate 3,072,926, forward strand.
TCATATAGCAACAAAGACCCAGCACAGTCAAAAATAAATGAATAAGTAAGTAAACATTAAAAATAAAATATTGTGGGTTCAGTTGTGAGAGGATAGGAATTCAAACTCATTTTTAGAATTTCACTAAAAGATAAAATTGCATATAGTAAACGCAGAGCGTTGGTATTAAAATACAAATACTTGAGTAATGTACCACTGATAAACTTGATTTGGTATTTACAAAGGGAGTCTGAGATGAGATCCACAAGGAGAACAAAGCATAAACCTGCCTGGATATACATGAACTTCAGTCCTGGCTACTAAAGTGCCTTGTTTAAACATTTCTGTTGCTATTGTGGTCATTGCTGTTAGGGCTGTTTTCCATGTAGAACAGTGGCTTGTGTCCAGTAGTCATTTATATGTTTTTAATTCATAATGAGATTGTCAACAGTCTACCCTTTCAGTCTGCGCTTTGAAATATTTCCTACTTTCCTTTTACTGGTCTTCTTTAAATCACAGTAGACCTGTGATTTAAAGGGCATCAGAGGTTTTTACACTGGTCTTTATCTCTAAAATGATAAGGACTCACTTAATTGACCCTTCTACAGAAAAACGGAGCAAGGATGCTTTGTACATTTTGTCTAGATTATATTATTGTATTTGTTAGCTAGACAAATGTGTTTATCAGTAGCTAATTCTGTAATGTCTTATTATTTTAGATTTTATCTTTAATTTCCCATCACGCCTTGCTTTGCTGGATACATTGTAGGTGGTCAGGGAACACTTACTGATTAAACAGGAGTGGCATTCTGTTATTTGGTCTCCTTTCTGCTTTGTGCAATGGATTTTTAAAGGGGGCATGAAGGAGCTACTTTTCTTATGAAAGTAATACAAATATTCTCCAACTTTACTGAGGAAAACTTACCTGAACTACTAATGGTTCTTTTTCTTCTTGTTTTTAGATTTGTTTTTATTATTTATTTCTCTATGGCCATGCTTTGAGGCTAGTGGGACTTTATCAATAATTTTGGACAGGAAATGGCAACCCACTCCAGTATTCTTGCCTGGAGAATGCCATGGACTGAGGAGCCTGGTGGGCTACAGTCCACAGGGTCGCAAAGGGTCGGACACGACTGAGTGACTTCACTTTCACTTTTCTACTCTTCCAGGTTTTACTTGATTTCTCAAATATTAAATGAAGGAATTAGCAAGCATAATTAGATACCTTTAAGGTTTTTCCCTCTTACAAATGCTGTACCAAATCTTAACTGACCTTCACTTACCCCTCCAAATTCATGTACCTCTTTCCTCCACCTTTAAAGCAAACCAATTCCTCCCCACATCACACCGTCCACTCCTGATTGCTCTTTAGAGCGCCTGCACCTCTCTGCTCCCACTAGTTGAGTCCTTGTCCTTCAAGAGCCAAATGTGTTTATTCCCAGTTTGTGTTAGTTTTACTCATTGTTGTATTTATGTGATTTAATTTAATGTTATATTAACTGATGACATCTGAGTATAAAAATATTTTTTTATGAGTTCTAGTTTCATAAAGTTGAGTTCCTAAAAAAAGTGGGACAACTGAAAAAGATGAGGGGCTGTGCTAAAAATATAGGTGGATTCTGGACTCAGATCTCTTTGCAAGATTCTTAATTCTTGCACTTATTTGAAAAAGTTGATACTGACTATTTCAGTTTTAGCTTCAGGTATTGCAGTAATGACTGAATTCAGCTATAAGACTCAGAAAAGGCAGAAAAATAACACAGTAGTAATCATTCTATTTTAGGTGATATCAGTACTTTTTATTTGTAAGGCTTCTCTTTATGAGATGTATTTTAAATACTTTTCTCTATATCTCACATTAAAACCCAGTTTTTATTCTGTTTCCTTCACAGAACATCCAGAAGATTCTTGGCCTTGCCCCTTCGCGAGCTGCCACCAAGCAGGCAGGTGGATTTCTTGGCCCTCCACCTCCTTCTGGGAAGTTCTCTTGAAATCAAGAAGAACCCTGTATTTCTGTCATTCTTTTCAGATACTCAAATCAGACCCAGCAACTATTTTACAGCAAGAGCCGTAGGCAGCCTTAGCACTTGGGCTAATTTCTAGATTTGAGTTATTTGTAGGCTTTTGAGGGGGTATAATTTGAATAAGAACGGTACCTAACAAACGTGATAGTGCTTTTGGTTATAGATTAATTTTTTTTAAACAAGTGTGTTGATTAAATAAGCCCAGGTGATGTTTATGTAATAAGAAACAAATTCATATTTTGCTTACATGAATATTTCTGTGGGGTCAGCTTTCAAGTATGTGCTGTGTGCCATGTATCGTGGAAGTTGACTCTCAATGGGCATTTTGAGATCTGGAAGAAAAATTTAGTTTATATAACTCTTAATTGAAACTGTATCTTGTGGTTTTTGTTTTTTTTTAAGCCAAATACATGACCTGAGATCTAATAAAAGAGGCTAGAATTATACTTATTTCATCTACAAGGAGACATCTGTTTTGCTTTGCCATATTTCTCGATACATATTTTTAGTAATCTGAACATAAGGGTAAACACTGGCCAGAAAGGGGCAATACTGTTTTTGTTTTTGTTCTTTCTCTCCTCTTCCCCTCACCATGAGGCCGTGTTTGAGAGTAATATTTTATCACTCTTGCTTCATATGCTCAAATATAAAGTTGCCCTGTTATAGGAATTGGAAAGCGTGAAAGGAAAGGAAAGTAGTAACTCATGGGAGTATAACAATGGAGCTCCTCAGCAGTTTCCTTACCCCAGTACAATCTGTTGGGTTCTTGAGAAGATTCAAGTTGATCGCACTCTTAGTTCTCCCTCTGGAGGCAAGTTTATAGTTGCATGTGGCTAATTTGCGGAGCTTCCTTGTAGTCACAATGGCCTTTAGTTCCTGCTGTGCTTCTTTATAAAGGATGAGAGAATGCTTATACCATGATCTTCCTCCCTAATCTGTGGAACTGGAAATCCTGTGTGGAGTGATAGCCCTAGTTACTTAAATATTTACATATGTCAGTAGTGTCCTTAGACGCATGTTTTCTACCAGTGAGAAAGTCACAGCTGGTAAACCAACATCAGACTTTTCAATTGCATAAAATCCAGAAGACCGTGGGATAATATTTTCAAAGCTGGACAAAATAATTATCAACCTAGAATTTTATGTACAGCTAAACCATAAGTTTGGGGGCAAAACTGTGGACAGTATTTTGACAGCTACGGTATCTAAGATAGTTGAACTATTAAAGGATGTATTTACAGAGACAAAAAAGAATACCAGGGGAAAGGTGTGGGACATAAGCAACAATGGTCAACACAGAAATTGAAAAAATCTATGGATAAAGTTAAATGTTTCATGGATTATCTAGTTTAGGGATTATCTCAAGACAACACCACAAGGTTATACTGTTCTCACACTCATTTAACAGATGAAGAAACTGAGGCAAGAGGGGTTAAATAACTTGATCAGCATCACAGAGCTAGTGAGTGGCAGAGTTAGGATTTGAACCCAAGCAGTTAAAAGCCATCTAGCCCAAGCTCTCAAATGCTGTGTTGCATTATAACTTCCCCATATAGTATATGGTGAGTCTCTTCCCATCACTTTACCTTATCTCCTCAGAAGATACGAGTTCCAAAGTTGGCACTTTGTCTTTTTTTGATCTTGTTTCCTCGAAGCCATCACATCACATGGCGGGAGAGAGCACTGCAGGAACTCATTAGATGCAGATGAAATGCAGCAGAAATCTTTGTTTCAAGGCTGCTGTTATCAGAAAAGGGGGCTTCCTTGGTAGCTCAGTCAGTCAGAGAATCCGCCTACCGATACAGGAGACACAGGAGATGCAGCTTTAGTCTCTGGGTTTGGAAGATCCCCTGGTGAAGGAAATGGCGACCCCCTCTAGTATTCTTGCCTGGAGAATTCCATGGACAGGGGAGCCTGGCGGGTTGTGGTCCATGGGGTTGCAAAGGAGTTGGAAACAACTGAGCGACTAACACTTATCAAAAAAGCTGCCTGATAATGGATGGTGATGACTTCTAATGGTCTTTTCCCCATATCACTAACTGTTCCAGGCAAACTAAAAATTTTAAAGGTGACAATGAAGGAAATGTTGATCATAATAACGATGACAAATGATGGAATATCTAAAATAAAACATAAAATGATAAAGAAACCACACTCAAAATTCTGCCATCACCTGGTAAAATGAAAATATATAATCTTACCACTCACCCTCTTAGGTTTTGAAGCTGATGCTTTCTAGTCTGATTTCTAATGGATGTTGAGGTTTTTATAAAGTAAATTTCAGTGGAAGAGGATAAATAAGAGGGAGAAGTAAAAAGGGAGAAGGAAGGAAGGAAGATAACATCTACTTAGCCTCCTAAAAGGAAGCAATAGCAAGGATGTATACACAGGAAACAAAGCTGTTATATCACAGGAATGTAAATTCAAGGAGATTTTAAGCGCTACTGGAGCCTCACAGTTAGTTGTTGTTGTTGTTGTTGTTTTAATTACTTGCCCCGAAAAGTTTTTAAGACTAGTCATTTGGATGACTCTAAATCCAGACCATCACCAAGTTAATGGAGATGACATTCGTGGCCAATCTTAGATCTACCCTTGCTTGCTTCTGTTTTTCTTACATTATTCTAAAACAAATCCTAGGCATTGTATTTTTTATTCAAATATTTCAAGGCTTTAAAATATATATATATATCTACATTTATATCTCTATATCTCAGTACCATTTTCACACTTTAAAAATTTCGCAATTCCTTGATAGGATAAATGTCAAGTTTTTTTACAGTTTTTTTTTTTTAATCTGGAGCAAATATTAGATTGCCATATTGTAGTTGGTTGGTAAGTGTTGTAAATCTCTTCTATTGTAGTGGTTCTGACAAGAATACGGTAGAATTACCTGGAAGTCTTGTTAAAGCACAGTCCCCTGAGCCCCATTGCAGAGTTTCTGAATAGAGTTTGAGAATTTGCACTAACAAATTCCAAGGTGACACTGATGTTGGCTAGTTTAAAGTCCACTCACATTTTACTTCTGCACCATCTCTCTTTCATTTCCTGCTTTGCAATTTTAAAAGAAATATGCTTAGAGAATTTTAATAGTGTTGGGAAACACTTATGCAATAATATATGGGAAAGAATCATTAATAGAATATATCTTCAGTTCAGTTCAGTCGCTCAGTCATGTCTGACTCTGCAACCCCATGAACTGCAGCACGTCAGGCCTCCCTGTCCATCACCAACTCCCAGAGTCTACCCAAACCCATGTCCATTGAGTCGGTGATGCCATCCAACCATCTCATACTCTGTTGCCCCCTTCTCCTCCTGCCCTCAATCTTTCCCAGCATCAGGGTCTTTTCAAATGAGTCAGCTCTTCACATCAGGTGGCCAAAGTATTGGAGTTTCAGCTTCAACATCAGTCCTTCCAGTGAACACCCAGGACTGATCTTTAGGATGGACTGGTTGGAACTTCTTGCAGTCCAAGGGACTCTCAAGAGTCTTCTCCAACACCACAGTTCAAAAGCATCAATTCTTTGGCACCCAGCTTTCTGTATAGTCCAACTCTCACATCCACACATGACCACTGGAAAAACTGTATGCTTGACTAGATGGACCTTTGTTGACAAAGTAATGTCTCTGCTTTTTAATATGCTGTTTAGGTTGGTCATAACTTTTCTTCCAAGGAGTAAGTGTCTTTTAATTTCATGGCTGCAATCACCATCTTGCAGTGATTTTGGAGCCCAGAAAAATAAAGTCAGCCACTGTTTCCCCATCTATTAGCCTTGAAGTGATGGGACTGGATGCTGTGATCTTCGTTTTCTGAATGTTGAGCTTTAAGCCAACTTTTTCACTCTCCTCTTTCACTTTCATCAAGAGGCTCTTTAGTTCTTCTTCACTTTCTGCCATAAGGGTGGTGTCATCTGTATGTCTGAAGTTATTGATATTTCTCCCGGCAATCTTGATTCCAGATTGTACTTCATCCAGCCTGGCATTTCTCATGATGTACTCTGCATATAAATTAAATAAGCAGGGTATAATGTACAGCCTTGACGTACTCCTTTTCCTATTTGCAACCAGTCTGTTGTTCATGTCCAGTTCTAACTGTTGCTTCCTGACCTGCATACAGGTTTCTCAAGAGGCAGGTCAGGTGGTCTAGTATTCCCATCTCCTTCAGAATTTTCCACAGTTTATTGTGATCCACATAATCTATCTCTGCTTTATTGACTATGCCAAAGCCTTTGACTGTGTAGATCACAATATTTTCACTACATTTAATTAAAATGATAAACATAAGTTGAAACCCACCTATGTGTTTTTGAATACTTCTCCTAAGAGTTACCTGTGGTATCTCTTAGAAATTAAGTTAGTTACCTGTGGAACATACCCTAGCTTTCAGATTCAGTCACTTGCTCATTCATTCTTTGCTATTTCCTGGAGCATATCTCAGTCGTGCCTTGCAATTTATTTGTTGAAGAAACTGCATTGTTTCCCCTGTAAACTTCCTCTCAGAATTTTGTTGCTTGCATGCCTGTTTTACACAATGTTGATAGTCTCTTTTTGTAATGTTAACAGCTTTGCTAATCACTAACTACTAATAATTAGGGGTTGAAAAATTATAATAATCTAGTATCCCTTCATTTATTAGGTAAAATACCTCTATAGATAGAAATGTCCCTTCATGTAGTCTCTGTGTGGGGTTAAGTTTTTTAGGAAGAACAGAATAAGTGCGTGATTATCTAGTTTTCAAAATAAAGAGCTGTTTACTAGGATCTTCCAGGGGTTAACAAGGTGTGTGTGTGTGTGTGTGCAGTTCACAGGTTTAGACATACTTGCTTCACTTCAACTCACTGAAGTTATTTTTCTTATGGATGCTCAAATTGTCCTATTTTTGGCTAGTGAGAGGCTTTTTAAATTGGCTTCTGGGGCTGTTTGACATGACCCTAGTTTTCATTGGTGGCATCCTCGCTAAGGGATAGGATGTTTCAGTATCACCTCACGTTCCCTGCCTGACTGGAAGACAATGCTTTCTTCAGGGAGGCCTGTTTCTTTTTAAGGGGGAATGGTATTTAGAGAATGCAATCAGAATGTTAAAGATTCTCCTAGAGACTGGGTTACTAGGTTTCTAGGCCTTTTTTGTGGACTAAGATAGGTAATATGTTTTGAGTTTTAAGATAAAATACATCATGAGTTTATGCCAATATTCTATGTCTCACTTAAATTCAGGGCCACAGTTTTCCCTTAATTTGTTTGACCTATGTCTTGTAATTCTTATGCTAAGAATACCAGTTTTCATTGCTAAAAATGATGGAATACCATATAATTAGTCATTAGCATAATTCCACAATATCCACCCAAAAGTCTCAGAGTATCAATACCAATGTTACTATCAATCAACAATATAATTACTGAAAAATAATTGAAGTTCTTTTGTGGTAAGGGGATTCTTTAAAATACATCCCACTGTTGCAGTTGCTGAGATTTCAAGTTATAGAAATAGTTTCTTTTTTCAGTTTCTCATTCATGTCTTCCCCGGTGGCTCAAACAATAAAGAATCTGCCTGCAATGTGGGAGACCTTGGTTCAGTCCCTGGGTCGGGAAGATCCCCTGGAGAAGGGTATGGCTACCAACTCCAGTATTCTTGCCTGGAAAATTGCATGGATCAAGCCTGGTGAGCTATAATCCATGGGGTGGAAGAGAGCTGGATGTGACTGAGTGACTAATGCTTTCACTTTTTCACGTCCTCAGCACTGTCCCCTCAATTTCTCTGAAATAGCCTCCCACCTAGTCTCCATTATTCAGGTCTCTCCTGGCTCTGCTCCAGCATTCACCCTGTAAAGGCAAATAACCTTTCTAAAATATAAACCTATTTATTTTGCTCCTCCAAGGAGAATTGTCCACTGGCTCCCAGTAGCCTCTAAGTAAACTCAAAAGCTATTTAACATAGGAAATCATCCTGTCCTGGATCTCCAGCCTTCCTCACTCCTAGGATCAACCCCTCTCCTATTCCTTTCTTGCCTATATCCTAGGCTCTAGTCAAGCAATTTATTTTTTAAATTCTGCATTTTTCACATTCTTTTAAACCTTTACTACCTTTGTTTTCTCTGCCTGCATTGTTCTTCCTTTTATTGGCCTGATTTTCTCATGTTTTCTTCTCAACTCAGCTTAAGCATCTCCTCCTCCTAAATGTTTTCTCTGGTCTCTGTGTGATCATATTAGGTTTCTTTTCCCTGTATCTGTTTGAATATTTCATATACAAGTCACTGATAAAAAAAAAATGGGCAAATCTCATGAAGGTTAATTACTTTACAGAATTTTGTTGTTTTCTGTCAAACATTGACTGGAATCCGTCATAGGTACACACCCATTAACCTTCAGTTAAATAAAAAATTTTTTTAAAAAAATTTTTAAGGAAAAAAAAATGGCACATCTCTTAACCTTCAATGGCCTCATCTGAAAAATGAGATGAGTACTCCGACTAAAACTCTCATGTCCACCATCACTTCTCTGAATCCTCAGCTAGATTCTCTAGTTCCCTCTGAAAAGCCTGCTGGCTGGTGCCCGCAGCACACTGGATGCTATCAGCTGCGCTTATGCACTTTAGCTCTTGTCAGGGAATTGTAAAACATTACTCGTTTTACTTGTCAATTTTATATATGTTGACTGAGTATTATGTAAATTAATGAAATATGAAGCAAAAAAGAGAATTGTGTCCATGAAAACTGATTTGAATGGTTTGAAATGAATCAATAAAAGCAAATTGCTAAAAATAATTGCTTTGACTTACATATGGGTAAAATTGCGGAACTAAAAAGTGATAAAAGTTTAGAAAGATTCAGTACTCATATTGATTCTTAGTGTTTTATTTAGTCCATACCTCACTTTAAACACACCAAAACTGGAAATGAGGTGATGCATTTTTAAAAATATTTATTTTATTTACTTGGCTGCATGGGTCTTAGTTGTGGCATATGCTATCTAGTTCCCCGACCAGAGATGGAACCCGGGCCCTCTGCACTGGGAGCATGGAGTCTTCGCCACTGGACCACCAGGGAAGTCCCCAGAGGCAATACATTTTGGTCTCATAAACATTGTAAGAACGCCTAACCACAAAACATGGAATTTTCACTATGTGAGAATGCCTAACCACAAAACATGGAATTTTCATCATCACAAATTCTATTTAGGGACTTCGCTAGCAGTCCAGCAGTAAGACTCCGCATTTTGACTTCATGGGGCTTGGGTTCAATTCCTGGTTGAGGAACTGAGATCCTGCTTGCCACATAGCATGGCCAAAAAAACAAAATAGAAAAATAAATTAATTATAAAAGCAAAATTTTGTTTCAGTTCTTCTAATATTTGAAAGCTTTGAGTTACAAATGTTTGATTTTGTTGTTTTATTGCTAGAAAATATTCATGGAAAACAAAGAAGAGGTTTCTTTGAAATAAATGAGTCAATCATGATGAATCAAACAAGAGGTGATACATATGGGTTTGGTATATACAAAAAATAATAATAATAATGAGACTCCAAGCAATAGACTCGTATTCAGGTAAAAGGCCTTGGCTCTGTATCAAAAGTAAAGAGGTATATATGTATTATAAGTTAAAATAAAAGTTTCTGAAGTATATAAGAATATTTTTTGCATGATTCTGTAATTAACTTTTTAGATTAACCTACAGATTACTGGTTCTAGTCACATCAGCCATGTAGGTTTTTCCCTCACAGTGTTTCTGATGGATTATATAAAGCAACTGACTTTATGCCTAGCATATTGAAAACATTTGATCTTCAAACACAGCAATCCTATAGGGTAGACAGGATATCTTTTTATTATCCAGATTTTATTTGTGACAAATCAGGTTATGAGATGTTATGGTGTTTCCAAGATCACAAGTGGCAGAACCAGGAAGAACCTTAGGCTTCAGGATCCACACTCTTTCAGAGTATGGATACTCTTTCATACTCTCAGCCTACAGAGCACCCAGTAGGCTGACTCCACTGGATCTACAGTATGAGACTGCTGAGCTGGAATCCTGCTGGACTTGTACCCTGTGTGCAAGATGTCTTCATGTAAAGCAAGCTGGGCTTCCCAGGGAGTATTGTTTAAGTGACTATCACTATCTCTTTTCCCTCTATTTTTAGAAACCTTCCCCATATTCCTATTTCACCATCTGAATGGTGCATATTGACAAGACTTTGTGAATCTTAGAAGAAATTTTTAGATTATTAAATCAATTAGGAATTGCCCAGCTGTCACAGATGAATGTGGAAGAGGATAAATGTAAGTCTAAGATACAGTTTGTTTTGGTTTTTTTTTAATTTCAAAATTGTTTTTAAATTTTTTTAATTTTTTAAACTTATTTTACTGAAGTAGTTGATTTACAAGGTGTTATTTTCTGATGCATAGCAAAGCGATTCAGTTATACAAATATATACACTCTCATATTCTCTTCCATTATGGGTTATCACAGAGATGATATTTTGAATGGTTGCTTTCTGCAGATGGGAAGCTAAACACATATTTAAATTCAGAAAATTATATTTGGATCCATGGCCCATATGGCTGCTTGTGAACATAATCAAAGGCTGTTTTATACACGTGATTTTTAGGTTTGTAATTAATGCTGCAACCATTTGCTGAAAAAAGTCATTGATCATAAATAGAGATCATACCAAGAAGGTTGAAAAAGCCTGAAACCTGCTTGAGCTGGTGACAGACTGTTCCATTTTAGAGGAAATTTCATATTTTTAAGCAAAATAAGATGATAACTTTAGAGCAGTGATTTTGAAAGTTTTCTTTGACCACAATCCATGGTGAGGAATACCATTATGCAACCCATACACTGAAGTTTCATGAAACAGTTTTTACCTCCTATATGCTCTTTGATGATTTCATACTGTTTCATTTTTCAAAAACATTGGTCACATTCTTTAAATGCAATTCTGCTCTTTTTTGGTAACACTGCTCCAAGAATACTCAGATATAAACAGTAAAGTTAGCTTGGGCAGGAAAATGGAAATTCCACTGGCTTCCCTATTTCCATTTATATCCCTTGACTCAGGGGTGATATTTAAACTATAAAAATGCCATTTAAAAAGCTTGCTGAAGAAATCCCTCTAAAATTTTGTTTGTTCTCCATGTCCACATCAGTTTTTCTAATCTATAAAGATACTGTATGTACAAAAAAATTGGGTCTCAATCTATTAATTTTTACCACCTACTAGTAGGTGGTACCAAGAAGTTTGAAGAAGAAGGAAAAAAAAACAAAAACAAGAAAACCCCAAACAAACAAAAAAACAAGACACAGAGAAAGATCTTTTTAGAACTTGAATTAGGAAATTTGAAGCCAAATTTGGGGTAATAGAGAAGAACACTGCTCAAATTAGATATTGTTGGGCTCATCTAAGACTTTCTGACTATATTATGTTAATCACTAATTGGGTCTTTAAAATGAAGAACAATCAAGTTCCCAGAAAGACTTTGGCCAAAGTATGAGTTCTTTCCTCAAATATGCTGGGATGATAGAATGACACTTTCTGGAAGATGAGAAAACAGAGGAACCTGAAATTAACATCAAGATATATACATTCATTCACCCATCCACCAAGCACACAAACAGCACCATCTTTTTGCAAGACTGGGAACACAGTGGCTACAAAGTTGAGGTGAGTAGGATTTTATGTTCAAACAACTGACAATTTGTGACTACCATATCAGCTACCTTATCTAACAAAAGAGGATGATAATTCCTTCAGTGGGCTGCTGCTCACAAACTGTTACAGAGATGAAATGAGGAATAGATATATACTTTGTAAGTTATAAGGGAACATCAATAAAAAGCATTAAGTAAAATGGTCGTTTGTTTTATTTCTATAGATACTAAGCAATCATTTGACAATTTGTTTTTCTTCCCCTGTAATCATCAACTTGTAATATAACTCTAGATTCCTGAAGTTCATTTGCCTAAAAGTTGTAACTGTATTTAGTGAAATCTTGCTGATAAAAAGCACTAGACTTGTGGATGAACAAATTTCATTTCCTTCTAATCTTGGTTGTACCCCATATCTATAGGATAATTAAAAATCTTGTCTTCCAATAAAAAAATAATAAACCAATTTCTTGCTTATCTCAGTAGATAGGATTTATTGATACACAATAAAACACCCAGCAATGTGTTTAAAAAAACACCCAGCAGTCTTCAAAATAAAATACTCTAGGTCTGCTCTCAGAAAAGTGTATGACTACAGATAGAGGTCATAATCTGTATAACTCTGGTAATACTCAATCCTTAAAGGTTCTAACAATGTGAATGTCACCTCCCCAATGTGATTTTTGTCAGTCACATCAGAGCAACTCAACAGCACCAGGGAGGTGCAGGGATTAATACATAGTATCCTCTAGAAGCAAGGATGAATAACACTGATGACTGTGGTGTATATTGCAATAGAGGTAGCTACATGGAGAGGAGACCATTGATTCTGTTTGAGGGAACAGGTTAGCAAAAAGTAGTAAAGCAAAAGCCCTGCCTTCAAAGAGCTTACAGTATTGGTGGGGTAGCGTTTGATTGACTCAACCAAGCACGGCAAGCAGAGACGAACATGATGTGTTACAGGACATAGAGGACGCCTAATACAGCCAAGGATGGGGTTCTGAGAGAGGCGACAAGAACCAGATTCTGAAGTCATTAGTAGAGTTGGCTGGTCAACAATTGGAAGGAAGACCACTGGAGACTGGAAAGATAATGTACAAGGAAGGAAGGAAGCAAGAAAGAGTAAGCAGTTTGGGGTGACTGAAGCCTTGGGATGCCCAGGGAACTGGCCAGCCGTGAAGCGAATTCCTGACCAGTTAAGGGTGTAGTTTGGAAGCTCTAAGCCACTGAGTGGTTAAAAAAAAAAAAAAAAAAAAATCCGCCTGCCAATGCAGGAGACGTGAGTTCAATCCCTGGGTTGGGAAGATCCCCTGGAGTAAGAAATGACAACCCACTCTGGTGTTCTTGCCTGGGAAATCCCATGGACAGAGGAGCCTGGCAGCCTGCAGGCTACGGGGTTGCAGAGAGTCAGGCATGACCGAGCAACAAGCACAACTAAACACAAGCCATCGATTACAAGAGGAGAATTTTCATGATCAGATTTCCATTTTAAGCTCACTCTGGTACAGGGTGAAGGGAGATTCAGAAGACAAAGCCTGTGGACAAGTTAGGAAGACATCCATTCCTCTCGTGTGTGTTAAATATCTATTGTGGGCCAGGACACTATGGTTATCAAAAACATACATGGTTATACTTTCATGGAGTTCCATTCTGGTGGGGTCAGTAGGTGTCAAAAGAATGCCTATTTACAAAATATGCACACACTGAAGCATGCTCAGTTGCTTCAGTCATGTCCGACTCTTGCGACCCTTTGGACAGTAGCCCACTGGGCTCCTCCGTCCACAAGATTCTCCAGGCAGGAATACTGGAGTGGGTCGCCATTTTCCTCTCCATTACAAAATATAACTATGCTACATAATCACTGTGATAAAGTAGGACAATGCGACCGTGGTCCATCTCTGCTGTTGCTCATGCCTAACATTCCTTCTTCCTTCTCACAATTTTCTTTGGGCAACCATACCTTCCCGACTCCATGTGATATGTCAGTCACATTGTTCCTTCTTCCTAGAAGGTGGGTGCGTAACCAGGATTAACCAATTAGAATGTTCTGTCCTTGCCCCAGGGCATAGGCTCCAGGCTGGGCATATGGACAAACAAAACCAAGCAGTAACTACTCTGATATTGAATATGTGATGCTAGGAGAGGGACAGCCTCTTATTCTTTTGGATCAATGGCTTGAACCATCTTTCCTCATAAATATAGAGAACCAGAGACTGGATCCAATAAACTTACGGAAATAGAGCAGAGAGAGAGAGAAAAAAAAAAAAAATGGCTTTGGCGATGTTATTTGGGCCACTATATCTAACTATGCCTAAAGCTTAAGCCATCTTTGAACTTTCCAGCCTCACTGAAGGGAATACAGGAGGAAGATGCTTTGAAGGAAAAAGTGAGTCCAACTTTAGACAAAAAGAATGGAAAAAGTTGGTGGATAGCTAGGCTAGCTGGAAATGCCTAATAGGGTCTCGATGTGTGTTTCTGGTGCATAGTAGGGAAATCAAAGATGTAGCTATGCATTTGAGTGAAGTCAAGTTTGGCTGTGAACTACAAAGGAGAATCTACTGATTGAGAAAGAAGAACAAATACAGGGGAACATTATCATTTACAGAAGAGACAGAGGCAAAGATGCCCTATACAGAATAATAAAGAGGAAACCCAGGAGGCTATCTGAGCTGAAGATGAACAAGTTTTTAACAGGAAGACATTCTAGGTTCTCTCTCCTCACACGCAATCAACCAGCATATTCTGTTGGCATTCTCTCATCACTTCTACCTAGGTTGTAACAGTGGCCCACCATTGCCTCTCACCCAGGCTGTTTCATTAGCATCGCAATGGGTCCATTTGATTCCACTCTTCTGGTCCTAATACAGCAGCAATGTGTGATTACTTTACAAAGTCAGCAGCTCCTCTGTTTCAAGCCCTCCACTTCACCCTGTATTAGTTTTTTTAGGGCTACCATAATGAAGTACCACAAACTTAGTGGCTTAACAACAGAAATTTGTTGTATCCCAGTTCTGGAGCCTAGAAGTCCAGCAGGGCCATGTTGCCCCTGAAGACACGAGGGAAGCACGTGTTCTAGGACTTTCTCCTAACTCCTGGTAGTTCCTGGGCTTGTGGCAACACAGCTCATGTTTCACAAGACCTCTTCTCTATGTGCCTATCTTGTCTTTGTGTCCAAATTTGTCCTTTTTTAAAAAAAAGGATACAGTCATATAGGATTAAAGTGAAAGCATTAGTCACTCAGTCGTGTCCAGCTCTTCGACTCCATGGACTATAGTCTGCCAGGCTCCTCTGTCCATGGAGTTCTCCTGATAAGAATACTGGGGTGGTTTGCCATTCCCTTCTCCAGGGGATCTTCCTGACCAGGGCCCACCCTAATGACGTCATTTTATTAATACCTGGATATCTCTGTAGAGACCCTATCTTTAAATAAGGTCATATTCTGAGGTAACGGGGTTAGGATCCCAATATATCTCTTTTCCAGGGGACACAATTCAGCCCATAACACTTTCCAATTCAGGGTAAAGTCCAAAGTCTCTGCAAAGATCCTACTGGACTCTACAAATGTGTCCTCCCCTCCTCTTCCCTCTCCGCAGCCCCACCACCTCTCCTTACACTCTGACAGCTTCCCTTACTATTCTCTCTCTCTTATTCATTCCTATCCTGACGGAGGGCCTTCCAGACTGTTCTCTGTACACAGCGCACACTCTACCTCAGCGCCTTTGCACTTGCTGTCCCCTCTGTCTGAAAAAGTCTTCCCCCCAGTTTTCTGCGTGGACTTCTTTATCACTTTTTTTTTTTAATCTCGGCTCAAGGATCATCTCGGCAAGCCCTTCTCTGTCCCCGTTATTTAAAACCCTCTACATTCAAATCATTCTAGCCCTCTATCGTATTTTGTGCCTCACTTTTCTCCATACACCTTCTGATGCACCATAACACTTTCTCTTAACACATTCTGATGTACATATAAGTTTCTTATTGATTTATTGTATTGCCCATCTCTTCCCACTAGAATATATGCTTCATGAACACAGGCATTTGGGACTGTTTTATCACTAATGTATCTTCAGAACCTAGAACAATGACTGCTGTATGGTTGAGGCTTAATGAACACTTACTGAACAAATAAGTAAGTAGTTAATAGAGTCAAATGTCACACACAACAACGGTCAATATGAAAACGTCAGAGGAACATCCATTGAATTTTGCAGGATAGAGATTATTGACACCTTGTCCAGAAACCAAATACAACATTGATAAGCAATTATCCTCCAATTTAAAAAGACAGCATTATTCAAAGAGGCTTCAACAGAGTGGCAGGGGGAGGACCGTGGATTAGGGAGTGAGTGTGAGATCTTGGAGTAGAGACAGCAGGTGTACTATTTTCCTATCAGCCTGGTTCTGAAGGAAGGAGACATACAGGTCTGCAGCTAGACAGAGACACGGCTAGGATGGAAGGGGACTGTTATTTTTAGATGAGAGGAACATGGATTTGTTTAAAGGCTGAAGAAGTAACTCAAGTACTGGCTGAGCTCATGTGTGGCACCTGGGTCCATGGATTGCATGGAGCCACACGGCTGGGACGCTCTACACCGTGCACCTCAGAAGCAACTAGAATAGGGGAGAGGCAAGAGGGGCTCTGTGGGGCCAGCCCTGCTCAGCTTCTTCTATATCAGTGCTGAGGCTCCCATCTACCCACATGAAGAAATCTAGGAAATAGAAGCAGAGGGGACAGGAAGAGGGCCCAGCCCTGGCTCGGGCTCAGCTCTGAAGTGGCACGGGAGCTTTACAGCCGCTTATCCGTGTCCGGGAGCATCCCTATTTTCACTGCTCCCCGGCTCCCACCCCCTAAGAACAAAAGGATACTCTTTCTCCTCTTTCCCTTTCTTCCCCTTTGCCCCTTTCTTTGACTTTCTGATAAACCTCTTCCTTGCTTAGACAAACTTATTTTCCCTATTGTTGGGAAAAAGAATGAAGGCTCTTATTGCATCAGGGCTTTTCTCTCTCTCTTTTTTTTTTTTAATTGACATGTAATTGATTTACAATGTTGTGCTAGTTTCTGCTGTACAGAAAAGTGACTCAGTTATACACACATATGCGTTCTTTATACTCTTTTCCATTTTGGTTTATCCCAGTAGTTTGGGTATAGTGTCCTATGCTATACAGTAGGACTTTGTTATTTATCCATTCTAAATACAATAGTCTGCATCTACCAAAGCCCAGACTCGAGGTTCACCCCCTTCTCATCCCCCTGTTCTCCTTGGCACCCACAGGTCTGTTCTCTGTGTCTGCGAGTCTCTTTCTGTTTTGGAGATGTGTTCATGAGTGTCATGTTTTAGATTGGGCTTCCTTGGTGGCTTGGGCAATGGTAAAGAATTCCCCTGCAATGCAAGAGATTCCTGGGAGCCTGGAAGGTCCCCTGGAGAAGGGATTGGCTACCCACTCCACATCCTTGCCTGGAGAATTCCATAGGCAGAGACGCCTGACAGGCTATAATAGTCCATGGGGTTGCAAAGAGTCAGACGTGACGGAGCGAGTAACAGTCTCTTTCGTAAATGATATCATATCATATGGTGTTTGTCTCTCTCTCTCTCCGACTTGTTTCACTTAGTATGAGCATCTCTAGTTGCACTCATGTTGCCACAAATGGCGTTATTTCACTCTTTTCATGGCTTAGTAATATTCCATTGCATATATATACCACATCTTATTTATTTATCTACTTACCTGTCCGTGGATATTTACATTGTTCTCATGTCTTGGCTATTGTGAATAGTGCTTCTGTGAACACAAGGATGCATGTATCTTTTTGAGTTGTAGTTTTGTCCAGGTGTGTGTCCAGCAGTGGGATTGCTGGGTCCTACAGTACTTCTATTTTTAGTTCTCTGAGGAACTTCCACACTGTTTTTCATAGTGGCTGCACCAACTTATATTCCTACGAAGAGTGTGGGAGGGTTCCTTTTTTCTCCATACCCTCTCCTGCATTTGTTATTGGTAGACTTTTTCATGATGGCCGTTCGGACTGGAGGTGATACCTCTTTGTAGTTTTGATTTGCATTTCTTTAATAATTAGCAACACTGAACTCATCTCATGTGCCTGTTTGGCCATCTGTATGTCTTCTTCTGAGAAATGTCTATTAAGATCTTCTCTTCTTTTGATTGAGTTGGTTTTTTTTCATTGTTTAGTTGTATGAGCTGTTTGTATATTTTGGAGATTAAGCCCTTGTCAGTTGCATCATTGCAAATAGTTTCTCCCATTCTGTGGGTTGTCTTTCTGGTTTTTGTTTTTTTATAGTTTCTTTTGCTGTGAAAAAGCTTGTAAGTTTGATTAGGTTCCACTTGTTCATTTTATCTTATTGCTTTTATTTCTATTGCCTTGGGAGACTGACTTAAGAAAATATTGGTATAGTTTATGTCAGAGAATGTTTTGTGAATGCTCTCTTCTAGGAGTTTTACAGTGTTATGTCTTATGCTTAAGTCTTTAACCTATTTTGAGTTTATTTTTGTGCATGGTGTGAGGGTGTGTTCTAACTTTATTGATTTACATTAAGCTGTCCAACTTCCATATTGGGGATTGTTTAAGAGCTGGGAAATTTTTTCTCATTAGATTCCTGGCTTCTGTAGTGTTCATTGGCTGGATCTGGGTCACATTCTCACCCCCAAGCCCATCAGTGCCAAAGGGAATAAGACAATCCTGGCTGGCTTAGTCTACTCATGATTTGCCCTAGTTATGTGGCAAAGGAGTTAGACACTGGAACAAAATCCAGGATCTTTAAGCCCGGGAAAAGGGAGAAATGGCTTTGTGTGGGATACAAATAGTTAAGAATATGGATAATGATTCAGGGAGGCCATTCAAGGTAGAATTGGGCTGCCTGAGGGGGCAACGTGGCCCTAAATGGGTCATCAACTTCTTTTATTCTGTATCTTGCTATTTGCTGCCACCCGATGCAGGGACGGCTTCCCAGGTGGCTCAAGGGTAAAGAATCTGTCTGCAATGCGGGAGACGTGGGTTCGATGCCTGGGTCGGGAAGACCCTCTGGAGAAGGAAATAGCAACCCACACCAGTAGTCTTACCTAATAAATCCCATGGACAGAGGAGCCTGGCGTACTGCAGTCCATGGGGGTCACAGAGTCAGACACGACTGAGCGCCTGAGCATAGGCACATGTACAAAGATATTTCTTTCCATCTTGACCAAGAATCCAGCCTCAGTCCTGGGGACTCCGGAAAATGCCACTTGGCGGTCAAGATTTAAGAAATGCAATAGATATTTGAATCTGTGGACCTCATTCCTGGATTCCTTCTTTGCTGTGTGCATTCGCTTTTTCTACTTGTCTAACTTTATTCTTTCCACAGGCTTATGTGTGTGTGCCACCTGGTGGTAAGAATGGGTTCTGCAGGCTCTGCAGAAAGTTGCTGTGTCCCTGGAGCCTCCTGGCCCCTCTACAGCAGAAGGGACCACACACTGAAGAGATTCTGGAATGGCTGCTCAAATAGGGCCCGGGAGGCTCCCTGTAGTTGAGCATGAAGGCATAGATCTCATAAACGCATGGCAAGTATGACCTTTTTCCCCCTCCTAGACTCTCCACCACTCCTCAAACCTCTCAACGTGCTTCCAAGAAAAAACAATAATAATACTCCCAAAAGACTTGTTTTTTCTTTGACTTGGTCACTTGACTTGACTTGGTAAAATAGGAGAGAACGAGAGCAAGTGGACCCATAAAGTTTCCCCTTACCTACTGGCTGCCCGACCATTGTTTCTTCTCTTATTGCCCATCCCTTCTTCCTTCTGCTTCCTCTTTCCTGTCCATCGAATCCTCTGATGCCTTGCTCTTGGCTTAGACTTTGCTGCAGCCTCAATTTTATCACAGAATACCCCAGCCACGGTAACTAGAAACCTGACTTTCTCATGAAAGTGAAAGTTAAGTTGCTCAGTTGTGTCCAACTCTTTGCGGCCCTGTGGACTGTAGCCTACCAGGCTCCTCCGTCCAGGGGATTTTCCAGGCAAGAATACTGAAGTGGGTTGCCATTTCCTTTTCCAGGGGATCTTCCCAACCTGGGTCTCCCACATTGTAGGCAGACGCTTTACCGTCTGAGCCACCAGGGAAGACTTTCTCATGAGGGAAATATAAATATGATTACATACATGCATTTGGTAGTACATGGTAATTCAAAACTCTCTTGGGCAGAGACTACGGTTTCCCTGACACTCCTATCTGAGAACCAAGGGATAGGATGATACACTCTTAGCTTCCCATTGCCATGCCCTCTATTTTTCAAGAAGCCTGTCTTCTTTTCAGACTTATTAGTCTAATGTCTTATGTCACGCCTTAAAAAATAATTTTTCAAAAAAGAAAGTAATATATTCACATAGTAAAACATCTAATATTTATAAAGCTATAAAAATAGCAAAAGTCTATGCCTCCCTCCCCTATGTTGTCCTTCACCTTCGCTGCCGATTCCAAAATAACGACTGTTGACACTTGGATATCTGTGATGGTTTATTTTATGTGTCAGCTTGGCTGGGCTATGGTGCCCACTTGTTTGGACAAGGCACACCTAGATGTTGCTGTGCAGATACTTCTTAGATGTGATAAACATTTACAGTTAGTAGACTTTGAGTAAAGCAGATCATGCTCCATAATGTGATTGGAGCCTCATCCAGACCGCTGAAGACAAAGAATCAGGTTTCCCAAATAAGAGGAAATTTTCCTTAAGACGACAACATAGAAACCCTGCCTGAGTTTCCAGCTTACTGCCCTGTGGAATTTGGTTTCAAGACCACCACTTCAATCTTCAATTCTTTTGTTTTTTTTAAGTATAGTTGATTTACAGTGTTGTGTTAATTTCTGCTGTACAGGAAAGTGATTCAGTTATTCATACATATACACATCATTTTTCATATTCTTTTCATTATAGTTTATGCCACATCAACTCTTACCTGCCAGCCTGCCTAAGGACTTCAGTCTTGCCAGCCCCTTCATCCTCTGACCTAACTCAGTTCCTTAAAATCCCTCTCTGTCTCACTTTATCTATTTAAGTATAACCTTGATTCTGTTTTGTTAGGTAGTTAGAATAGGAAACAGGAGTCCAGAGTGGCAGTGGCTAAAAGACAAGGAAGGGAAAAGCCGGCAAAAATAGAACAAAGGAAGGTCCGAGGACTAGAGCGAGGACCTCAGGTAGAACAAACAGCCCTCCTGGCTGACCCAATTTACATGGGGCAGGCCCAGGGGGAGGAAAAAACATATAAAAAGAGGAGCCAAAGGGCCGGGGCTCTCTCTTCTCTTCGCATCTTTTGGGTCAGCATGCCCTCATGCCTTGAGGATGTATTTTCCTGCTATTTTCTAAATAAAACTGAGCTGTAACATGGAGCTGTAACACTGATCTAAGAGCTATAACACGGTCTGTCCAAAAGCTGTGACACGCCAAGGGCTTTAATGTCCATCGCTTCAAATTTTTGTTGAGACGAGACAGAACCAAGGAGATTATACTCCCCTGACAGTTTCTAGGAAGAATCCTGACTAATAGAATATCTGTGACGGGGGTGGATACTTGTCTTCACAAATCCATATTTTGTTCTCCTAGGTAACCAACGATGAGTTGCAGTTTGGTGTGCCCATGCAGCTAAATTCTCTCCACTGAAGTGAGAAGACAAGTAATATGAGTGACTTCCATGCCTGACCCATTACACCTCCTTGCTCTGTGTCTTTTCTGGATGACTGGCCAGGTGACACAGAGGGCATCCTTGGAAACCATGTGTTGCAAATGGCATCCTGGGTCCTTCTGTAACTGTAGGGAGCCAAGTGCCCCCCTCCTTGCCTCTAGCCTCACAGATCTTAAACATTCTAACCTAAATACCCCTGGACTATTAGGTAAGTTGTAAATAAATTTCTATTGTGTTCAAGCTATTACATTTTGGATTTGTTTCATAAACTAATTTAGCATATGCTTCCCCAACCTTGGGTCAGATGGTAAAGAATCTGCCTGCAATGTGGGAGATCCAGGTTGGATCCCTGGGTTGGGAAGATCCCCTGGAGAAGGGAATGACAACCCACTCTAGTATTCTTGCCTGGAAAATCCCATGGAAAAAGAACTTGTCAGGCTACAGTCCATCGGGTCACAAAGAGTTGGACATGACTGAGCGACTAACATACAATAGAGAAATCAGTACCTTGAAGTGAAGTGATAAACACCTAGGGAATTCCCTGGTAGTCCAGTGGTTAGGACTCCTTGCTTTCACTGCCAAGGGCTGGGATTTGATCCCTGGTCAGGGAACTAAAATGCTACGAGCTGCGCTGGTGTGACAAATAAAATAGAAAAATAAAATACGGGCATTGGCTTAGTAGATGCATAGCAGGAAGTTAGAAACTGGTATCACTGGCTGAAAATACGGTGGCTCCTCTTCTGCCACGGCAAAGCTTTTGATAAGACTGATGCTGTGATAACTTGAAAGGCAGACACAATCCTTACTGTGCCAGTAGTGTGAGGGAAGGTGGTTGGAATTGTAACAGTGAGCTGCAACACTGATTTGTCTAAGAGCTATAACACGGTCCATTCGAGACCTGAGAGCCGTAACACGGTCTATCCAAGACCCGAGAGCTGTGACACGCTGAGGGGGCTTTAATACCCGTCACTCCAAATCTTTGTTGTGACAAGACAAAAACCAAGGAGCATACACTCACCTGCCAGAATGATCCAGAATGTATGAGTCACCCAAAGTTTTAAATGTTTTAAAAATTGGAGTATAACTGATTTACAATGTTGTGTTAGTTTCGGGTGTACAGCACAATGATTAGGTTATATATATATATATATTTTTCAGATTCTTTTCACTTACAGTTATTATAAAATGTTGACTATATTTCCTTATGCTATACAGTAGGTCCTTTTGGTTATCTATTTTATGTATAGTAGGGTGTTAAATGTTAATTCAAGCTCCTAATTTATATCTCCCCGCCCCCCTTTTCTCTTTGGTAACCATAAGTTTGTTATGTCTGTGGGTCTCCTTCTGTTTTGTATATAAGTTCCTTTGTATCTTTTTTTTTTTTTTTTTTTGGCTACAGTGTACAGCTTGTGGGATCTTAGTTCCCCAACTAAGGAGTCAGTCAGGCCCCCTGCAGTGGAAGAATTGCAGAATCCTAACCACTAGATCACAGGGAATTCCCTCTGTTTTTTTTTTTTTTTTTTTTTTAGATTCTACCCATAGCGATATCATAATTATATGATAATCTCTATATCCATCCGTGTTGCTACAAATGGCATTAATTCATCATTCTTTTTATAGTTGAATAGTATTCCATCCTATAAACCTACTGCATCTTCTTTATCCATCCATCTCTGGACTCATATATTATCATTTAGCTTTCTGTTTCTTGGCTATTGTGAATAGTGCTGCAGTGAACACTGGGGCACATGTACCTTTTGAAATGATGATTTTCCCCAGATATATGGCCAGAAGTAGGATTCACGTGGTAGCCCTTTTTTTTAGTTTTTAAAGGAAACTCCATGCTGTTCTCCATAGTGCCTGCATTAATTTACATTCCCATCAACAGCATAGGAAAGTTCCTTTTTCTCAACACCCTCTCCAGCATTTATTTGTAATGCTGCTTGCTGTTTTTATCTAGGCATTACAAAATAGAAATGTGCTCACACCAGAATCTACTGATTTGCAGGCAGAATAAGGGAATAAAGAACCTAGAAATTTTGGACCTTGTAGATATTAATAAACCAACTGCTTCAGAACCATAAATAGCAAGAGACAAGACTTGCTGCTTAGAAGCCTCTCATTAAGACAGCTAGTCAGACAAAAGCTCATTTCAATTTGCAATTCTTTCAGATGAGTTCAAGGCAACTACCATTAACTCGAGAAAAAGAAGCTTGGGGGCAAGGAAGCAACTGCTGAAATGGATTAAGGACTCTGTCTAAGACCTCTGAGTATGGCCCCTGGCACATGCAACTGAATAAAAGCAGATAGAGTAACTGCTTCGTAACAACACAATGCTTTCCTGGTGGCTCAGAGGTTAAAGCGTCTACCTGCAATGCGGGACACCCGGGCTAAGAGATGACTCTGCACATGGACATCACCAGATGGTCCACACCGAAATCAGATTGATTATATTCTTTGCAGCCGAAGATGGAGAAGCTCTATACAGTCAGCAAAAACAAGACCGGGAGCTGACTGTGACATGATCATGACTCAGAACATGAACTCCTTATTGAAAATTTAGACTTATATTGAAGAAAGTAGGGAAAACCACTAGACCATTCAAGTGTGACCTAAATCAAATCCCTTATGATTATATAGTGGAAGTGAGAAATAGATTAAAGGGATTAGATCTGATAGAGTGCCTGAAGAACTATGGACAGAGGTTCATGACATTTTATAGGAGGCTGTGATCAAAACCATCCCCAAGAAAAAGAAATGCAAAAAGGCAAAATGGTTGTCTGAGGAGGCCTCACAAATAGCTGAGAAAAGAAGAGAGGCGAAAGGCAAAAGAGAAAGGAAAAGATACCCATATGAATGGAGAGTTCCAAAGAATAGCAAGGAGAGATAAGAAAGCCTTCCTCGGTGATCAGTGCAAAGAAATAGAGGAAAACAATAGAATGGGAAAGACTAAGATCTCTTCAAGAAAATTACAGATACAAATGGAATATTTCCTGCAAAGATGGGCACAATAAAGGACAGAAATGGTATGGACCTAACAGAAGCAGAAGATATTAAGAGGAGGTGGCAAGAATACACACAAGAACTATATAAAAAAGATCTTCATGACCCAGATAACTACAATGGAGTGATCACTCACCTAGAGCCAGACATCCTGAAGAGTGAAGCCAAGTGGGCCTTAGGAAGCATCACGATGAACAAAGCTAGTGGAGGTGATGGAATTCCAGTGGAGCTATTTCAAATCCTAAAAGATGATGCTGTAAAAGTGCTGCACTCAATATGTCGGCAAATTGGGAAAACTCAGCAATGGCCACAGGACTGGAAAAGGTCAGTTTTCATTCCAATTCCAAAGAAAGGCAGTGCCAAAGAATGTTCAGACTACTGCACAATTGCACTCATCTCACATGCTAGCAAAGTAATGCTGAAAATCATCCAAGCTAAGCTTCAACAGTACCTGAACTAAGAACTTCCAGACATTCAAGCTGGATTTAGAAAAGGCAGAGGAATCAGAGATCAAATTGCCAACATCCACTGGATCATAGAAAAAGTAAGAGAATTGCAAAAAAACATCTACTTCTGCTTCATTGACTATGCTAAAGCCTTTGACTGTGTGGATCACAACAAACTGGAAAATTCTTCAAGAGATGAGAATACCAGACCTTACCTGCCTTACTGAGAAATCTGTAGCAGGTCAAGAAGCAATAGTTAGAACTGGACATGGAACAATGGACTGGTTCCAATTGGGAAAGGAGTACGTCAAGCCTGCATATTGTCACCCCGCTTATTTAACTTATATGCAGAGTACATCATGTGAAATGCTGGGCTGAATGAAGCACAAGCTGAAATCAAGATTGCTGGGAGAAATATCAATAACCTCAGATATGCAGATGACACCACCCTTATGGCAGAAAGCAAAGAGGAACTAAAGAGCCTCTTGATGAAAGTGAAAGAGCTGGCTTAAGACTCAATACTCCAAAAGCTAAGATCATGGCATCCAGTCCCATCACTTCATGGCAAATAGATGGGGCAACAATGGAAACAGTGAAAGACTATATTTTGGGAGGCTCCAAAATCACTGCAGATGGTGACTGCAGCCATGAAATTAAAAGATGCTTGCTCTTTGGAAGAAAAGCTGTTACCAACCTAGA
Source organism: Oryx dammah (assembly GCF_014754425.2). Taxonomy (NCBI): domain Eukaryota; kingdom Metazoa; phylum Chordata; class Mammalia; order Artiodactyla; family Bovidae; genus Oryx; species Oryx dammah. Next base: position 3,098,376 of record NW_024070212.1, read on the forward strand.
CAGCATATTAAAAAGCAGAGACATTATTTTGCTGACAAAGATCTGTCTAGTCAAAGCTATAGTTTTTCCAGTAGTCAAGTATGGATGTGAGAGTTGGACTATAAAGAAAGCCAAGTGCTGAAGAATTGATGCTTTTGGACTGTGGTGCTGGAGAAGACTCTTGAGAGTCCCTTGGACTGCAAGGAGATCGAACCAGTCAATCCTAAAGGAAATCAGTCCTGAATATTGTTTGGAAGGACTGATGCTGAACTGAAGCTCCAATACTTTGGCCACTTGATGCAAAAAACAGACTCATTGAAAAAGACCCTGATGCTGGGAAAGATTGAAGGCAGGAGGAGAAGGGGATGACAGAGGATGACATGGTTGGATAGCATCACTGACTCGATGGACATGATTCTGAGCAAGCTCTGGGAATTGGTGATGGACAGGGAAGGCTGGTGTGCTACAGTCCATGGGATTTCAAAGTGTCACACATGACTGAGTGACTGAACTGAAAATTGTGAAGTGAGAGAATCCTGAAGAAACTGTGGAAAGCCTGGCCTAAAAAAGTTTTGTTAAAACAAACCCTGGGCTCCCTGATTGTGAAATAAGGCTGCAAAAGCTGAATAATCCTCGAAGAAGGACTCTGTAACACCTATTTTAGAACTTGTACTTATCACAGTTTCCTAGAATTTTGGTTAGGATGTGTGTTGATGTACTTTTGTTAGTATTTCTTCTGTTTGAGCTTGATTGAACTTCTTGGATTGCAAAATTTATAATTTTCACAAAATTTAGAAAAATGTGGGGCTTCTCACAAGTATATAATCTGCCTACAATGCAGGAGCCACAAGAGACGTGGGTTTGATCCCTGAGTAGGGAATATCCCCTGGAAGAGGGAATGGCAACCCACTCCAGTATTCTTGCCTGGAGAATCGCTATGGACAGAGGAGCCTGTGCGCTATAGTCCATGGGACTGCAAAGAATCGGACACAACAGAAGCAACTTACCACATATTGCACTCGAAGACTCCTTACTAGCTAAACTTTGTCTCATCTCCCAACTTGACTTCAAAACATTTTCCAAAGTGTTCATTAGTTGTCACTTGAAAAAACAGTGCCGCATTCAAATAAGATAGGGAAATCATAGGTTATAACATTGAACAAATTTCTTTCTTCTATTATTATTTTATATTGAAGTATAATCAACTTAAAATATTACATTAGCTTCAGGTATACAACAGAGTGATTCTATATTTCTCTACATTATAAAATGATCACCACTTTAAGACTGGTTACCATATGTTACCATACAAAGTTATTGCAATATTATTGATTGTATTCCCTGTGTTGTACATTATACCCCTGTGACTCTTTTATTTTGTAACTGGAAGTTTGTACTTTTAATCTCCCTCACTTGTTTTGAACAGATTTCTTTACTGCAGCACTTACTTGGGCTCTAAATGTGCTAATAATTATTGTTAATTTCCAGGAGAAGGCTATATTAAATAGAATCTTTTTTTTTTTAATAAGGAACATCTTGCAAAATCAGTGTTCCAAGAGTCATAATTTGGAAACAAACTTAGTTGTTTTGAGTGTGGTCCGAGGACTACATGAGTCACCTGGATGAGAATTGTCTGGATGCTTTTTATGACAATACAAGATGGTAGCTATGTCTCCATATGTCTGAAGCTCCTCTACGAGAAGATAAGGGAGAGCGGTCTTTGAAAGAACATGGAGAAATTAACATGTGAGAGTGTCAGAGCAGAAGAACCGAGGGGGCCTCTTTCTAACACTTTAGGGCCACTGTATTATTGCTGCACTCTTTAGCATGTTCTATGATAGAGAAATAAATGTCTTTCTTATATAAGCATCTACTATCTTTGCCTTCGATAATACAATGAAGCACGCTGCTGCTGCTGCTGCTGCTTGGTTGCTTCAGTCGTGTCTGACTCTGTGCAACCCCATGGACTGTAGTCTGCTCCTTGTCATGGGAGAATCTGTCCATGGCATTCTCCAGGCAAGAATACTGGAGTGGGTTGCCATGCCCTCCTCCAGGGGATCTTCCTGATCCAGGGATCGAACTCCGGTCTCCTGCACTGCAGGCAGATTCTTTACCAGTGCCACCAGGGAAGCCCAACCAAACATGATACCTAATTAATTCAGAGGTAAAGAGAATTAATTCAGAAGTAAAATTAATTCACAAAGTCACTTTGTGACTAGTTATGGTGTGGTTAATTTAACTCTGTTGTTTATCACATGGAATAGATTTCTCTGTTGCGCTTTCCTGCCAAAGTAAAAAAAAAAAAAAAAAAACAAACAACTTTCTTTTCAAAGTCTGTGTTACCTATTTGAACTTAAAACTCTTGTTTTAAACACTGATCTAGAAGAAGAAAGAAATGTAAACCTCATTATCTGTATGAAGATTGAGGTTTGGGAGATGTGTACCAGATAATCTAAGAAAGTTATGCTCAGCTAGGAAATATTGATAAATAGATAAATAAATATATACTTCCCTGGTTGCTCAGACGCTAAACAATCTGCCTGCAATTTAGGAGAGCTGGGTTCCATCCCTGGGTTGGGAAGATCCCTTGGAGGAGGGAATGGCTACCCACTCCAGTATTCTTGCCTGGAAAATTTCATGGACAGAGGAGCCGGGCGGACTACAGTCCTCGGGGTCGCAAAGAGTCAGACAGGACTGAGCAACTAACATTTTCACTTTCTTTCATTACACACACACACACACACACATACACAGGACTGAGCAACTAACATTTTCACTTTCTTTCATTACACACACACACACACAGGCCCTGGCATGGCATGTGTGATCTTTTGATCTTAGTTCCTCCATCATGGGTTCAACGGTGTCTAGTGCAGTGGAAACGAGGAGTCCTAATCATTGGATCTAATCCTCCCCTTTCCTTAGACGGAATGATCAGAAGAAGACAGACCCTAGGCTGATTACATGTAGTGATGTCCCTGAAAACTCTTGTTTTATATATTGAGCTTCTCTGGTGGCTCAGACGGTAAAGCGTCTGCGGCAGTAAAGCGTTTGCCGCAGTGCGGGAGGCCTGGGTTCGATTCCTGGGTTGGGAAGATCTCCTGGAGAAGGAACTGGCAACCCACTCCAGTACTCTTGCCTGGGAAGTTCCATGGACTGAGGCTCGCACAAAAAGTCGGACACGACTGAGCGACTTCATTTTCACTTTCTGGAAGAAGAACGAGAAAAGCGAGACAGTGAGGGGGAGAAAGCGAGTGCGTGCGTGCGTTTATGTGTAAGACTCTGGTGTGCCACCCAGCCTCTAGGCTAAGCGAGGGGCGGGCCTGGACCACTGACTAGCCAACTAGCACGGAAAAGTCTTGCAAACTCCGCCCCGGAAGGTCGGCCCTTGTTTCAGTTCAGTTCAGTTCAGTCGCTCAGTCGTGTCCGACTCTTTGCGACCCCATGAATCGCAGCATGCCAGGCCTCCCTGTCCATCACCAACTCCCGAAGTTCACTCAGACTCACGTCCATCGAGTCAGTGATGCCATCCAGCCATCTCATCCTCTGTCGACCCCGTCTCCTCCTGCCCCAGGGCCCTCAACTCTAGTCCCGGCGCGTCCCTCCCTTAGCCCGCGTCTTGCCTCGGCCCCGCCCCTCAGCCCGCCCCTCCCTCAGCCCGCGTCTTGCCCCGCCCGCCCGCGGCCCCTCCCCTCTCCGCGGGCCCGTCCTCTCCGCGGGCCGGTCCTCCCGCGGCCCCGCCCCTCTGGCTTGGCCCTCTCTGCCGCTTCTGCCCCCCATGTATCTCCGAGCTGGCCTGGCTGCACTGTCTACGCTTTCCCGCACCCTCAGGCTTGCTTCTGCTCCGATCGCCGCCATGAGCACTGGCACCTTCGTTGTGTCGCAGCCGCTCAATTACCGTGGCGGGGCCCGCGTGGAGCCAGTGGATGCCTCCGGCACCGAGAAGGCTTTCGAGCCAGCAACCGGTAACGGGGTCGGAGGGACGCTGCGGGGGCCAGGGTAGGGGCGAGGCTGTGGCGCGGACTGACGCTCCTCCGCCCCAGGGGTGAACCCTATTCTAACTTCCTGAAGCTTCGTGTAGTGCACTGAACAGACGTTTATTGAGCACGGGTAAGTGATGGTGTAGAGTATAAAGTTATCTGTGTAGGCGGCTAAGGATGCTGCGCAAATACGAGAGCTTCTGGACCGGGGCAGGAAGGAGTCGTAGAAAAGGGGAGCAGCTCGTGAGTTGCGCGGTGGGATCAGGGTTAATTTCACAACAGCCTGAACAGAGTCCACAGAGCCCCGGTGGGTAAGGTAGTGTCTTTGTGTTAATTATTAATTTTAAAGGTAGGACCTCAGTAATGTCTTCAACGGTGCGCTTAGAAGAGTTCTAGAACAGGGTGAAAAGAAACACTTGTGCCAAAATGGAGGAGCATGCACAGATGGTTGTAATGAGCGTGAATGACTACTTTGTTGCCATCCCCTAGTGTTAAAGTATTTCCGGACACGAACTAGGGCTGGGAAAGGGAAATAAAAAATTCTGCTTTTATCTAGTGTTTAATGTGTGCAAAGCACTGTGCCAGGCCTTGGGAAGTCCAAAGATCACAAAGCAAATGAGGAAGAGTTGTTGTTGTTGTTGTTGTTGTTGTTGTTTGTTTGTTTTGCTGGGTTTAATGTTTGCGAGGAGAGAAATATAAATATTTGTGCAAACCAAATATTATATCCCCAGACGGATAAAACTGAATTTCAAGAGACTGGAGAATCTAGGTGTGATCAATTACAGAAAACCACAGAGCAGCGACTTGTCAGAGCAGGAAGGGGCCACAGTCACCATCAGGCTCTCCTTTAGGCCTCTTGATTTCCCACTCCCATACTGATACAAAAGAAAGAAAAATTGCTCTTTATTTTAACTGCCTACACTGTGTGCTGTGTGATTCTTAGCCACTGCCTCTATCAATTGGCTACTCAAATTTATAATACAGGTTTGTGAAATCTCTGGAAAAAGCAGAGTCCCAAATGTTCTTGTGGGAGGGGAGACCCTTAACTGACATCCTAGAGATTTCTTTTTAGTAGTGTCAGTCACAACCCTTAGGATTTGGGTCTAGAAAAACTGATCATTTCATATTTTGCCCAGTGTAGGGAATAGGATTGAAGTAAGAAAATGAAATGGGCTTCCAAGGTGGCCCAGTGGTAAAGAATGCACCTGCCCAGTGCAGGAGATGAGGGTTGGATCCCTAGGTCTGGAGGATCCCCTGGAGTTGGAAATGGCAACCCACTCCATATTCTTGCCTGGAAAATCCCATGGACAGAGGAGCCTGGCAGGCTACAGTCCATGGGGTCACGAAGAGTCAGACATGACTTAGTAACTAAACAACAAAAACAACAAGAAAATGAGAGATTGGGATTTTTTTCCCTCATATGTAAGGAAAAAAATTTTCTTGCTTTTAGGAATATCTTTTCTTGATACTCTATTTATTAACCATGTTCATCAAGTATCAGTAGTATTATATGACTTACAAAGAACACAGACCAGTGTTTTAAAATCAGAGTTCATAACCCAGGAGACTGAATACTTTGATTTTGCAAGACCTCTGAGATTCTGAAACATTGTTAAGGAGCATTGTGAAATAATTGATAGGAAGTTAACCTTAGTAAACCCAAGTGTAAGGAGGGCAGGAGTTCTTACCCCAAAGTTCAAGGTGTGCTAGGCAAGAGACAGTCAGTACATTTTTCTGAAGACAAGTCTTCAACTTTTATTAGATTCTTTAAAAGATAAGCTGTTGGTTTAGGGGTAGTCACTAAATCAAACTATACTTAAAAACAGGAAGAGGATCACTAAAAGGAAAATGGAAACACAATACTTTATTTAAAATATGTGGCAAACATTTGAAATTAACACTCAGTTTCCCTGTATTTATAGGTAGAGTGATAGCTACTTTCACATGTTCGGGAGAAAAGGAAGTAAATTTGGCTGTTCAGGATGCAAAGGCTGCCTTTAAAATATGGAGTCAAAAATCTGGCATGGAGCGTTGCCGAATCCTTTTGGAGGCTGCCAGGATAATAAGGGTATGTTTTAATTTAATCTCTTCCAGAAAAGTCCTCTTGCATTGCTCTGTGATTTTTGTGTGTGTGTGTGTGTGATGATTTGCAATTAGACTGATACATTATTAAGTGATACCTTTTGATGAGATCCAAAAACATTTCCATATGCTCACCTGATACATACAACAAGCTTTCCTCCAGTGATTTTCTTTCTGGCTCTTGGCTCCTTGTGACATCTCCCTGGGCAGGCTTTCGTTTCCTTCTTTGTTGTTATGATAATGTATCCTTTGTCGCCTGTCTCCTTTTCTTTTTAACTATCTGTTCCTGTTCCCTATTACTCTTTCCTCTGATGACTTTTAAGTTCACTTTTCTTTATCAGGTTAATTTTCTGCCTTAGTTGCCTAGAAGATTTCATAGATTCATTCCTGTTCCCCTCTTATGAAATAAAGTTTAGTTTTTTACAGTCTTAAAAGGCAAAAGTACTAGATTGTCTTTACAGAAAATTAGAAAATTCAGAGGACATACACCAAAATATAAATCAGGGATGTCTCTCAGTGTAGGACTGTGATGACTTTTTTCCTTATCAGTGTGTATGTCAGAAACTGGGGGTCTGAGAGTTACCCTGTTTACAAGGTTATATTGGTATTTTGACAAGAAACAAAGTTTTCTGGGTTAGAGAGAGAGAGTTTATTACTCACAGCAAAATACTTTAGCACTAGTTTTCTGAGCTCCAGTCCCCATGGGGTGATGCAGTAAGACCCAGATGTTGCATACAGTGGATTGCGCTGTAGGAGAGGAACCCCAAAATTAAGAGACTCAACTTATAAGGGGTACATCTGCCCATTCTCTCCTTTGGAGAAAGGTTACTTGTTAAGGTTAATGAGATGTTACTCACTGAGCAGATCTCCAAGGTTAAGGGGAAAGGTATCACTGGATTTATTATCCTGGAATGTAAGCAGATGTCTCCAAGAACAGGAAGTAGAGAGCTTTTTATCTCCACATCTCTTCAGAGACCTCCGTCTTTGGGGAGATGCTGTCTCTGCCTTCCAAGGACTTTGCTTTTCAGTCAGCTTGCCAGTGGCCTTTGCAGAAAGCCTACACCATGCAGTAATGTCAAGATATTCCCACAGAATTTTCTCCCAACAGGGTATTTTCTTTTATCAAAATAATTTATTATTCTTATTTGCCTCTCACTTTTGCTTGTGCATAAGCATTTGGTTTGTTTTACCTTCTTAAGAACTGGCTCTTTTATTATTATAAAGTTATTTTTAAAATCCTGAGTAGTACCTATTTTTTTTTTTTTGCTCTGAAATCAACTGTCTAATGTTAATTTTCTTTTCCTTTAAACTCTTCATTCTGTTTTCTTTAATATTTTATATAATTTTTTTACAGTCAAAAATATATTACTGTCTTTCTCGAAAGCTCTTGTCTGATAATCATGGCCTGAGTCAACCTTTGCTGTTGTTGTTTTTGTTCAGTTACTAAGTCCTGTCTGGCTTTTTGCAATCCCATGGACTTTAGCTCTCCAGGCTTCCCTGTCCATGGGATTTCCCAGGCAAGAATTCTAGAGTGGGTTGCCGTTTCCTTCTCTAGGGGATCTTGCCGGACTGATGATCAGACCTGCATCTCCTGCACTGGCAGGCAGATGCTTTAGCCCTGAGCCACCAGGGAATCCCTGGATCTACCTGTACCTGATATTATTCTATAACTGAATAGACCCCACCCTCTGACCACAACCTACAGTTTAGCCCTTGGTTGTTTTCTTTCAGTGATTTTTCAAGTTAATCATGGTCTATAGTTCCTTGCCCTTTCCATTTTTAAACTACGCACAATTATCTTCTATAAGATAAAAATATTTATATTTACTCACATTTTTAACATAACTAGTGTTCTTCATTCCTTTGGGAAGGCCCAGATTTCTATGTTACCATTTTTATTTCTGCTAGAAGAAATTTCCTTAGCATGTTTCATAGTGCAGATTTGCTAGAGATGTTCTTTTAGCTTTTGTATGTCTGAAAAGTCTTCATTTCACTTTCATTATCCCTTTATATTAGTCCTAAACTTTTCCTTATTTGGTTTCGGCCATGCTGTCCTCGCTGCTGTGGGTGGGCTTGGAGCTGCTGCAGGCAGGGGCTGCCCTGTAGTTGCAGGGTACAGGCTCCTCATTGCTGTGGTTGCTTGTGTTGCAAATCACGGGCTCTGGGGCTTGCAGGCTTCAGTGGTTGCTGTTGTTAGGGCTCAGTACTCGAAGCTTGTGGGCTCTGGAGTGGCGCATGGCCTTAGCTGCCCCGAGGCATATGGAATCTTCCTGGACCAGCGATCAAACCAATATCCCCTGAATTGCAGGCAGATTCTTTACCACTGGACCACCAGTGATGTCCTTGCTTTCATTTTCAAAAAGAGTTCTAGATAAATAATTCTAGATTGACAGATTTTTCTTCCAGTGCTTTAAAGATGTTGCATTGCTGTCTTCTGGCTTGTTTTGTTTCAGAAGAGAAGTCTGCTGTCATTCTTATTTTTGTTCCCTTCTATTAAATATTTTTTATCTCTCTGGCTGCTTTTAAGATTTTCTTCTTATCATCAGTTTTAAACAAGTCATTGTCTTTTGATGCAGTTTTCTTTATATTTCTTTTCTTTGGAGTTTCTCTTGGAATTTGTACATATATAGTTAAATTTGGAAGAATTATGGCTATTATTTCTTTAGATGTTTTTTCTGCTCCCAGTCTTCTATTTCCTCTTCTTCAGAGCCTCCAATTACATATACCTTGGGTTACTTGAAACTGTTCTACAGCTCACTAATGATCTGTTCATTTTTTCTCATTTTTTCTCTCTGTTTCATTTTGGGTAATTCCATTGTTATGCATAAAGCTCACCCCCCCTTTCTTTTCTTCCATTGTGTCTGATCTGCTGTTAATCCCGTCTGGTGTATTTTTCTTCTCTAGAAGTGCAACTTGAGTCTTTTTTGTTATTGTTCCATGTTGCTCCTTAACATGTTCATGTTTTCCTCTACTTTCTTGAACACATGGACTATAGTAATAATAACTTTTAATATCCCCATCTACTAATTGTGTGTACCAGTTCTGGGTCTGTTTCTATGGATTGACTTTTTCCTCCTGGTTAGGTGTTATATAACTTTGCTGTTTTGCATGACTGTTTTTTTTTTTCCTCCTGGTTAAATGTTATATAACTTTCCTATCTTTTGCATGTCTAGTAATTTGTTATCACTAGACATTGTGAATTTTATGTGTTGGATGCTGAATATTCTTGTACTTTAAAACATTAATGAGCTTTGTTCTGGGACACAGTGAAGTTACTTGGAATTAGTTTGATCCTTGCAAGACTTGTTTCTGTGCTTTGTTAGGTGTGATCAGAACAGCTAATTTTCCCCCACTATTGAATACCCTTCTGAACACCTAGCTTGATGCTCTGTGTACTAGTGAGGTTTTTCTTAACATAGCTGGTGGGAACGTGAACTATTCATGCCCCTGTGTGAGTTCTAGGGATTTGTTTTGTTTTGTGTTCACGTTCTTGGTTAGTTTTTTCCCAGCCTTGGGTAGGGTCCTCACACTGACCAGTTCTCAGATGAAGACTTAAGGGGGATCTCTGGGATCTTCTGTGCAGCTCTCTTCTCTCCTATCCCTAGAGTGCATACTGTAGCCATCACATAGGCTTTAAACTCCCAACCTGTTTCCTTAACTCAGAGTATCTGTTGGGCCCCACCTAAGGCCCTCTTACTGGCTCTCTGATAGAGACTCTTTCCAGGCAGCAGGCAGGAACACATGTAGGGCTCACCTCATTTGTTTCCTTCTCTCAGGGATCACTGTCCTGAGCTGTCCAATGTCCAGTGTCTGAAAATTGTTGTTTTGTAAAAATTGTTGTTTTGTGTATTTTGTCTGGTATTTTTAGTTGCTTAAGGATGGAGCCTAAATCTGATCCTTGTTACTCTACCTTAGCTGGAAGCCCATTGACTCCTAAGTGAAATGAACAATTTTTTGTATGTGTATTAGTCTTTGAATCTTTTGATGCTTTTTATCAAATTATAAAGATCTTAATGGTAGGTGCCAATCATTTCTAAGTTGGAGCCTCCTTAGGAAAGTTGCTGTCATTTGGCTTTAAAAGGAGAGAGAAATGTATTTTAAAACTATAATGTATTTTACCACTATTTACATATAGAAAAGAGTGCGTGTGTAGGTTATGCACTTGCCTTCAGCCGTTCTTTTGCTCAGCTCTGCCTCTTGAAGCAAGCAGGGGCTCACGCTTATTAGAGTTGAACAGGCATGTCTTTGCTCATGCGGTTCTCCTATAAAAAAGCTAGACACTTACGCTTGCTTGGCGGCTTGAAATGAAGGAGGGGGATGGGGCTTTTCTTCTTTCCTTTCAGCCAGTGGACCCGTGGTCAGGTCACATGAGAAGCGGGGTGGCCGAGAGAGGGATAGGGGTAGATGTGAAGCACATGTTTCCCAAGAGATGCTTCTCGCAGGGCATTGTCAGGGTGGACAGTTTTGTTTTATGGTGGCTCTTGTAGCTAGTAGGGGCAGGAAGCTTACGTTGTTTCCCCTTTCCCTTCCGCCCTCCTTATCCCAGGAGGGTAAAGAAATCCCATTTCCCTGAATGCAGTATTAAGTGTTAGAGATTCACTTGGACTGCTTGATAGTTTTCATCAGGGTCTTTTTTTATGATCCTTGTAAGATACGTCAAAAGGCCCCACAATGGCTTTTTAGAAATTAACCTTTTGTATGAGGATAGAGGATGCTGGAATAAGACAAGAAAAAATTCAAAAGACCAGCCAATAGAGTGAATTTTCTCTTTGAGTTGAAACCTTGAAACAGTCCTCAAAACTAATTGTCCATTCTTTACCAAAAAAAAAAAAATCTTAATGAAACTTCCTTTCTTAGTAAATATTCCAAGGCTTTTCAGCAATAGTCATAGATTAATTCCCGTCCACGCTTGTATTAATGTGGAAGACAACAGCATTTCACTTTTGTCAGTTTAATATTTCTTCATGTGTTTGAAGTGTAACATACTGATTTCATCAGTGTGTTTATGCTGATTAGTGAACTGAAATTAAAAGACGCTTACTCCTTGGAAGAAAGGTTATGACCAACCTAGATAGCATATTCAAAAGCAGAGACATTACTTTGCCGACTAAGGTCCATCTAGTCAAGGCTATGGATTTTCCAGTAGTCATGTATGGATGTGAGAGTTGGACTGTGAAGAAGGCTGAGTGCCGAAGAATTGATGCTTTTGAACTGTGGTGTTGGAGAAGACTCTTGAGAGTCCGTTGGACTGCAAGGAGATCCAACCAGACCATTCTGAAGGAGATCAGCCCTGGGATTTCTTTGGAAGGAATGATGCTAAAGCTGAAGCTCCAGTACTTTGGCCACCTCATGCGAAGAGTTGACTCATTGGAAAAGACTGTGATGCTGGGAGGGATTGGGGGCAGGAGGAAAAGGGGATGACAGAGGATGAGATAGCTGGATGGCATCACGGACTCGATGGACGTGAGCCTGAGTGAACTCTGGGAGTTGGTGATGGACAGGGAGGCCTGGCGTGCTGCGATTCATGGGGTCGCAAAGAGTTGGACACAACTGAGCGACTGAACTGAACTGAACTGACCTACTTCCTCTTCAGGGACTAGTTCCCCTCTTGCATTCTAGAAATGAAGTTTAAGTTACTTATGGTTGATCATGCCTTTTGAAAATGTGTTTTACATTGATCATACTCAACACATCCAAGAAGTGGGATGATTCATACCTGGTTAAAGAACTGTTACATCAGAACTAATGGCTTGTTGTTTTCCTAGGTACCCTCTTTCCAGTATCAGTAACTGGGAAACAAATTAATTGTTAAAAAGTTGTTTTGGTGAGTAGAGAAGCAGGAAAGAGAAGGTAAATTGTTGGTTTGAAAGACAATTTAATTTAGGTTGTGTTTGGATGTAAACAAATCATCCTTTCTGAAGAAACTTGTCTATTCAATAATTGAAGAATTTGTTTAGAACTTACTAACTTCCCTTTTAGGAAGTGAGCTCCTTGAAGGAAGAGACTGGATCTGTCCTTTTTCTTAGTACAAAGTGTGAAATGATTGTCTAGCTCCACTTCACTTGGTTGTTGTTCTGGGGTTTTCTCCTGTTACTTCATCTGGAACGTGTTTCTCTGCTGTCTCCTCTGTCTAACTCTCTTTTTGCGGTCTCCATCCTGCAGGCCACAGGGGAGTTGTGCCTCTTGTTCCTGGTATCTGCCGCCTCATGGATGAGGCTGGTTAAGAGGCTTGTGCAGGCTTCCTGGAGGGAGGGGCTGGTTCCTGCCTACTGGTGGGTGGGTCTGGGTCTTAGCCCTCTGGTGGGCAGGGCCGTGTCAAGCGATGTGTCTAGAGGTGGCTTTAGACTCAGGAAGACTTTAGGCAGCCTGTCTGCTGGTGGATGGGGGTGTGTTTCTGCCCTGTTGGTTGTTTGGCCTGAGGCATCCCAGCACTGGGGCCTCTAGGCTGTTGGGGGAGCCAGGTCTTGGTGCCAAAATATCAGCCTTCAGGAGAGCTCATGCCAATGAGTATTCTGTGGTTCCTCTGCCACTGATGTCCTTGTCCCCACTGTAAACCAAAGCCAGCCACCCTCCATCTTCTCAGGAGACACTCAAAGACCAGCAGGTAGGTCTGACCCAGACTCCTATGGAGTCACTCGCTGCTTTTTCCTTGGGTTCTGATGTGCATGAGATGATCTGTGCATCCTCCAAGAGTGAAGTTTTTATCTCTTCCACTCCTGTGGAGTCCCTATAATTAAGACCCGCTGGTCTTCAAAGCCAAATGCTCTGGGGGCTCCTCCTCCTGATGCCAGTCTTCCAGGCTGGGGTGCTTGATGTGGGGCTCAGGACTCTCACTCCTGTGGGAGAACCTCTGCAATATAATTATTTTCCAATTTGTGGGTCACCTACCTGGTGAGGATGGGATTTGACTAGATTAGCAGTGTGCTGCCCCCCACCATCTTGTTGTGACTTCTTTGTCTTTGGATGCAGAATAGCTTTTCTGGTAGGCTCTTTCTTGTTGATGGCTGTTAAGCAGTTAGTTGGTGTTTTCATGAATGGAGCTGAGCTCAAGTCCTACTCTGTCAACTTTTCTGGAATCCAACAAATGTGGAATGAACGGATCAAAGCACTTCATACCTCTGGTCTTTGTAGAAATAGACCATGTCCAATTATCATTATCAAAGGGCTGTTTCCTGTATTTCATCCTTCCATGCTTTCTGAGATCTGTACTTGGTAGCTCTTGTGTTAGACACTTGTGTTAATTTCTGTTGCCGTTTCATTTTGCTTCTGGTCAGCCATACTGATTGTCAGTTTTAGTAATAGATGCATCTTTCTTGTCAATTGGTCAATTCATGTTTTATGTACAGATTTGGATAACATTTTTTTTTAATTGAAATCAGATCTGTAATAGCAAATACCTGTTTCTTACAAACTCAGATTTTCTAAATAATTTTATTTGTTTCTGGCTGTGCTACGTCTTTGTTGCCACGCGGACTTTTCCCCAGTTGCGGTGAGCAGGGGCTGCTCTCCGTTGCAGCGTGCAGTTTTCTCACGTCAGTAGCTCCTCTTGCTGCAGAGCGGGGGCTCGAGAGCGCTTGGGCTTCAGCAGCTGTGGCATGTGGGCACAGTATTCCCAGCTCCCCAGCCCTAGACCCTAGGTCAGTAGTTGCGGCGCATAGGCTTAGTTGTGTCATGGCACGTGGCGTCTTCCCAGATCAGGGACTGAACCTGTGTCTAGGAGAGGGTGGCACCTGTGGGTGCCAAAGTAATTGCAGTTTTGCATTGTTGAACTTTGCCATTTGATCCTGGATTACATTCTTAAATGTGGTTATGTTATACATCATTTTAATGCACATTTCTCTCTGTGTTTTTTTCTTTTTTTTGGCTAATGACTTATTGCTTGCTGTTTATTTTATATTTATTTTAGACTATAGAAATGATGTTAGACAACAAGCAAATTCGAGTGACTTTTTTATTAGGGTTCAAAATGGGTCATAAAAAAGTGGAGACAACTTGCAACAACGTGTTTGTCCCAGGAACTGCTAATGAATATACAGTGCAGCGGTGGCTCAAGAGGTTTTGCAAAGCAGATGAGAGTCTTGAGGATGAGGAACATAGTGGCTGGCCATCTGAATAAGAGCCATTATCGAAGCTGATCCTCTTACAACCACACGAGAAATTGCACAAGAACTCAAAGTTGATCATTCTATGATCATTTGGCGTTTGAAGCAAATTGGAAAGGTGAAAACACTTGATGAGTGGGTGCCTTATGAGCTGACCAAAAATTTAAAAAATCGTCGTTTTGAAGTGTTGTCCTCCCATATTCTGTGCAACAAGAATCCATTTCTTGATCAGGCTGTGATGTGCGATGAAAAGTGGATTTTATATGACAACCAGCAACAACCAGCACAGTGGTGAGACCAAGAAGAAGCTCCAGAGCACTTCGCAAAGTCAGATTTGCACCAAAGGTCATGGTCATTGTTAGGTGGTCTGCTGCTGGCCTCATCCACTAGAGCTTTCTAAATCCCGGCAAAACCATTACACCTGAGAAGTATGCCCAGCAAGCTGATGAGATCCACTGAAGACTCCAATGCCTGCAGCGGTGTTGGTCGACAGAAAGGGCCCAGCTCTCCACAACAGTGCCCGACTGCGCACTGTACAACCAAAAGCTGTACAAGCTGCAAAAGCTGAGAGAACTGGGCTACAAAGTTTTGCTTCATCTACCATATTCCACCTGACCTCTTGCCAAATGACGACCACTTCTTCAAGCATCTTGACAACTTTTTGTAGGGAAAATGCTTTCACAACTAGCAGGAAGCAGAAAATGCTTTCCAGGAGTTTGTTGAATCCTGAAGCATGGATTTTTATGCTACAAGAATAAACAAACTTATTTCTTGTTGGCAAAAATGTGTTGACTATCATGGTTCCTATTTTGATTAATAAAGATGTATTTGAGCCTAGTTATAATTATTTAAAATGCATGGTCCAAAATTGCAATTACTTTTGTAGCAACCACTGAGCCACCAGGGAAACCCCCATATTCAAGTTTTTCACCTCCTTTGGGGACATTATTTAATTTTAAAAGTCGGATTTCCAAAATCTTTTTGTTCATTTTTGGGCCATCTGTAGTACCTTTAAGTTGTGTAAACTACTTGAAAAGACAATTGATGAGTAGTGAGCATTAGAAAATAATTATCTTGTGATTTTGGCATGCCGCGTTTCTTTGGGTGAATTAAACCCATTTGTGTTGCTGTGTATTTGGCTGTTTTGTACAGTTTTCCTAAGGACTCTTCGTTCTTACTGTGTACATGCAGTGTGTTAAT
The DNA here is from genome assembly GCF_014754425.2 of Oryx dammah. Lineage (NCBI taxonomy): Eukaryota > Metazoa > Chordata > Mammalia > Artiodactyla > Bovidae > Oryx > Oryx dammah. The sequence goes on from NW_024070212.1 coordinate 3,113,719, forward strand.
CACCCAGTCTTGTCCGACTCTTTGTGATCCCATGGACTGAAGTCCTCCAGGTTCCTCTGTCCGTGGAATTCTCCAGGCAAGAATATTGGAGTGGGTTTCCGTTCGCTTCTCCAGGAGATCTTCCTGACCCAGGGATCGAACTCGGGTGTCCTGCGTTGCAGGCAGATTCTTTACTGTCTGAGCCACCAGGAAAATCTCATGCACAAATATCTGTACATATTTGTGCAGGTGTACATATATAATATTTCTCAAAACAGTCCTTTTCTCACTAATCTTGGAATGAAGTGTTGGTCTTATATCTGTGAGTTACTTGAAGGGGAGAACAGGGTGCTATTTAGCAATAACTTTCATCTCTTCCAGATGTCACAGCCATTCCTTTCTGTTGGAAGTTCAGGCTGTTTCTGTTTTTAAAAATTAGGCAATGTATTCTGTTTTGATTGTTGAATATGTTGAGGTGTATGGTAATTTGTCTTCAGTCTAGTCCTCTGTTTTGCCCAAAGGAACGGAAGGATGAAATCGCCACTATGGAGACTATCAACAATGGCAAGTCCATCTTTGAGGCCCGCTGGGACATTGACACTTCCTGGCAGTGCCTGGAGTACTATGCAGGGTTGGCGGGATCCATGGCCGGTAAGCCCACACCTGGCCTTCTGTGACCAGCTTAAAGGAAGCAGGGGAGCAGAGCCTGGTGGAGTAGGGTACAGAGTTTGGAACTAAGACAAACCTGAGTTAAAATCTTGGACTTAACACTCTCTGCTTGGGTGTCACTGAGAATTACTTTATTTAAACGGGAGATTGTCCCTCTCTTATTAGAAGGATTAGATGAGATGATATATTGGGTTGTAGTTTTTCCATAACATTGTGTGGAAAAACCTGAACAAACGTTTTGCCTAGCCCAGTATATAAAGCACCTGATCTTGTAGCTGAGGTGTAGACAAGGTTGTGCAAAAACCAGTTCTTGCAAGAGTCAGTGAGGGCATCATATTTATTAGTTTTACTTACACAGCAACAGATTTTCTTTTACTGTCTAGGAAGTGTCCATCAGTTCACATGTTGGCTGGGTTGGCCAGGCCCAGGAGGTCAGTGGGGTGAGAAGGCTGAGGTTGAGGGTCCTGGGGCTGTGTAGCCGCCAAGTCTCTCCCCATTTCTGCTCCATTTCATCTGAGTTATTAGTGGATGCTTGGTAAATTTTTAGAGGATTGTATTGAGTTGAATGAACTTTAGCTTGAAGGATAATAAGCATTCTTTATGTGGAGAGAACATGCAGAAGCAGTGTGAGAATAACTAGAATGAACGAAAGACCAGAGGCGGTGAGCCCAGTGGCTGGGGGCTGAGCGGTGGGTGGTCTGGCTAGAGTCCAGAGTGAGTCCAGGCGCTGGTGAACCCTTGGGGCAGGCGGCCCTACACTGTTCTCTGCCCTCTCTTCCCCCTTAGGTGAACACATCCAGCTCCCAGGTGGATCGTTCGGTTACACCAGAAGAGAACCACTAGGGGTGTGTGTTGGAATAGGAGCCTGGAACTACCCCTTTCAGATTGCCTGCTGGAAGTCAGCTCCAGCTCTGGCTTGTGGTAAGAATGGCTTATTCTTCCGCCTGTGAGCTACTCTTTCTCCCTGGCATAATTTCACCCCTGCTCTGCCCCCTAGGGAGCTTTGAGGTTATACATTATTCCCATTTTTATTTATTTTTGTTTATGGGAAGGAAGAAAGTTAATTTTGGTCTTGGAGATTTTATTTTTATTATTTTTTTTACTGTCAAATGAATTAGATTTGTGCTACTTGAAAGTTCTCTTCCTTTATGGACAAGAATTCTGAGCATCAATTTCTGTGTAGCAGGTAGCACTTGGGAGTTTGACTTCATTTAGAAAGCAGAAGATAAACTTTTTCATTTGTGTCTTAAGAGAAATGAAAGACAAGGTTTCCATTAGAGAAGCTTTGGTTGATTAACAAAAAGATTTCTTGCACTATTTAAAGAGAAGAATCTGTGGGAAAAGAAGACATTATGTCTTAGAAAAAACTCTCAGGTTGAAAGAGCTCTAGTATTAAAACATTGTATTGAAATGCAGCTTTTTTCTTGTTGCTGCTTCATGTTCGTTTTACACATTTCTCTGTGATAGAGGAGAAATAGAATTAAGTTACTAGTCTTGCGGACTCTCATCAAAATAATTAACGTTACTTATCTTCAGTTTCAGCTTTTATAAAATGGATCTAATCATACCTACTTCATACTACTGTTGCAAATGTTAAATGAGGGTAATATATGTGAAAAGCTGTAGATATATAAGGTATTACTGGTTGAGACATTGCAAGTGTGTGGCTTGGTCTGTTTCATGAGAGAAACTAAGGAGGGAAGAACAAGATAGGTTTACTTAATAATAATTTTTGGCCTAGCCTTTGATGGGGAACAGGAAACAAATTAGAGTTGGTTTTTTTTCATTTTTAATTTTATATTGCATATAGTTGATTAACAATGTTGTGATAGTTTTAGGTGAACAGTGAAGGGACTCAGCCAATCACGTATACATGTATCCATTCTACCCCAAACTCCCCTCCCATCCAGGCTCCATATAACATTGAGTAGAGTTCCGTGTGCTCTGCAGTAGGTCCTTGTTGGCTACCAGTTTGAAGTACAGCAGTGTGTACATGTTGATCCCAAACTCCCTAACTGTCCCTTCCCTCCATCCTTCCCCGCTGGCAACCATAAGTTAGTTTTCTAAGTCTGTGAGTCTGTGTCTGTTAGTTTATAAATAAGTTCATTTGCATCATTTCTTTTAAGATTCCACATGTATGGGATGTCATACAGTGTTTCTCAACTGGAGTTGCTGTTGATATGTCCTCCTTGTCCTGTCTTCAGAGGGTCTTCAGTTTTAAAAAATCTTTCTGTGTTTTTGTCTCGGTAATGCAGGTAACGCCATGGTCTTTAAGCCTTCTCCCTTCACGCCCGTGTCCGTGTTGCTGCTGGCTGAAATCTATACTGAGGCTGGAGTCCCTCCTGGGCTCTTCAACGTGGTGCAAGGAGGGGCTGCCACAGGCCAGTTCCTGTGTCAGCATCGTGATGTGGCCAAAGTCTCCTTCACTGGGAGCGTGCCCACTGGCTCAAAGGTGAGAGTGAACAGTAGGGGCATCTGGTTATGACATCTCGATGCGGCCATGCCAGGCCCCCCAGAGCGTGTGTTGGAGGCTTAGCCTCTGATTTTACCTAGCTTGTATTGGCAGGGAGGCTGTACCTATTATTGGGCCAAGGTCTGAAGTGTACTTGAGAAGTGTGAAGGAGTAGTTAGAGCCGCTCAGTGTCTTAGGCCCGCTGGGGACGGGAGTCGTCTTCTGCCTGTGTCTGAGAGGTCAGACCCTGGGCTGCAATTTGTATTCTTCATTGACTTCCCTCACCTGTAGCTGCCGCCTCTGAATAAAAGGTGTTTTACCAGTTTGTTCAGATTCATCGTTTTGACCTTAATTTGTGCTCTGAGTTCTGTCAGCCTGGAATACAGTTACAGCAGTTCAAAAGAATTTCCGCCCATGACAGATGAATTGACAGGTTGTCTTAAATGAACTCCCTCTTAAGAATATGCAGTTCTGTAGATTCTCTTCAGTGTTCTGGAAAAGACTACTTCAAGCAGACTAAGGACAGAGTATATGGAGAGCAAGGCTGCAGGTCACACGTAGTTCAGCATGACTTTTCAGGGTCCCAGTCTAGTTAACCTAGCCTGTAATCTCATTGGTGTTAAACTTCTCGATGCTTTTGTTCTTCTGTAAGATCATGGAGACGTCTGCTAAAGGAATCAAGCCTGTTACCCTGGAACTTGGAGGCAAGTCTCCACTTATCATCTTCTCAGATTGTGACATGAAGAATGCTGTAAAGGGGGCACTGATGGCCAACTTCCTTACTCAAGGCGAGGTTTGTACCTGACCCTGAAAGAGGTTTAGAGGGAGTCTTCACCTTCCCTGTCACAGCATGTTGTTTATTTATTTATTTATTTATTTTTAATTTGAAGGATAGTTGCTTTACAGAATTTTGTTGTTCTCTGTCAAACCTCAACATGCATCAGCCATAGGTATACATATATCCCCTCCCTTTTGACCCTCCCACAGCCTGTTTTAAAGCTTGTTATTTTGAAAGAATTGCAGACTTACAGAAAAGTTGCACGGATAATACGAAGAAGTCCCATATACCTTTGAACCAGGTTCTTCAGTGTTAACATTTTGTCACATTTACCATTCTGTCTGTCTTTTCATGGGTTTCCCTGATGGCTCAGACAGTCAAGAATCTGCCTGCAATACAGGAGACCTGAGTTCAATCCCTAGGTCGGGAAGACCCCCTGGACAAGGGAATGGCAACCCACTCCAGTGTTCTTGCCCGGAGAATGCCATGGCAGAGGATCCCTGTGGGCTACAGTCCCTGGGGTTGCAAAGAGTTGGACACGACTGAGTAGCTAACACTTTCACTTTTCACTTGCTGTCTGCGCATGCATATGTATGTTACTATATTTTTCTGAACTGTTTGAAAGCTGCAGACAAAAGATCTGTAACCTCTCCATTCATATGTGTATTTCTCAGAAAAAGTGAAAGTGAAGTCGCTCAGTTGTGTCTGACTCTTTGTGACCCCATGCACTGTAGCCTACCAGGCTCCTCTGTCCATGGGATTTTCCAGGCAAGAGTACTGGAGTGGGCTGCCGTTTCCTTTTCCAGGGGATCTTCCTGCCGGGTTCCAGTCCCGGTGGATCCAGGGAATTTGAAGTGGGGAAGGCGTTGGCGAGGAATAAACTTATTTATTTATAAATATAAGATTAGATTAGGAAGAAATAGTGTAGTAGGAAAATTAAGTGGAGAAAAGAGGCTGAATAACTTGGTTTACGTGAAAAGCCAATAAAGTTCCAGACAAGAAGCTTGCACCATCTACGTTAGGCCACCGGCATCCTCTTGAATATCAGAGAGTGCCCCGCCTTGGGCTCTCTCTCTTACAGATCTTAGAAGCCGGGACAAGTAAGTAGACATGGTGAGCCTCCACGCCCCAGATGGGAATTCAGCCTGAAATTAGAGCAAAGAGGAGACACAGGGGAAACCAGTCCTTCCAATGACTGGCCTGGCCTCTATTGCCTAGAAAGGCCTTTTATACCTTTTTGATTGTACATAGAGATCAATGGGTAATACAAAGTTATGCAGCGTTAGCAGCCCAGACTCTTATCAAAACCAGGCTTTTCTCTCTGCATACCTAATTGTATACACAAGTCTTAGGTGATTTACATCATCTTCTGGCCAAAAGGGCCAATTAACATTTTACAGCCTTTTTTCTGATAAGGGTTTGTCAACCAGAAGACTTATTTGTGTTGTTCTTCCCAAAGTCTGGTGCCACTCTCAGAAAACAATAAAGTTATATTCTTACATAGCAAGGACACAAGAGGAGTACAGTGATATATAACAAAGAGAAAAGTAATTAACTCAAAAGTCTAGTGTTGCTAACATCAAAACTACTATATATCTTTTTCCATATCCCGATTACATTGATTAACATCCTCCCAGGTGCCTAAAAGATAAAGAATATGGAGGCCTGGCGGCAATCATTGAGTCAACAGTGGAAACCCGTCACCAATATGATTTTTAGCTCTTTAGAAAAGGCTCTGTATCTTTAAGATGGTTTTAAGCTTTGTGCCTCTCTAGTTGGGGGGCTGTAAGCAATTCACAAGCTGTAAGAGGTCTGGGGGAACCTGTTAGGCAAGCTAGAGAGTTATCAGAGGGGGTTTAACTGAAACATCCCTTTCAAATGCAGAAGACTAAAGCCCTGAGTTGACTTTTTCCAGAGTGTGTCAGAAGAGTGGAAAAGCAGAGCACAAAGGCCGGTAGTTTTTTGGTTTTGGGGGTACATGCTCAGGAAATGCCAGGGGGACACCCCGAGATCTGATTCGCCTTGCCTATCAGATCTCTGCCACATGACCTTGTCACGGGTGGGATTCCTCACGCTGGCTCCCGGCATCTTCCCAACGCAGGGATCGAACCTGGGTCTCCTGCATTGCAGACAGGTGCTTTACCATCTGAGCCACCAGGGAAGCCTACTGCCTTCTCTTAAATGAGCACAATATGGTTAGTAGAATCTGTAACTTGGTGTTAATGTAGTACTGTTATTCAATCATAACCCTTATTCAGATTTCTGCATTTGTTTGACTAATGTCCTTTTAGAAATAGCTTCTTTTTTGCTGGTTCAAGATTTAATCCAGGAAGATGTGTTACATTTACTTGTGGTGTCTCTTTAACTTCATTTAGTCTGGAATAGTTCTAAAGTCATTCTGATCTTTCAGTACCTTGACATTTTAGAAGAATCAACCCATTTATTTTGTAAAATGTTCCTCATTTTGGGTCTGTTTAGTTTTTTTTTTTTTTTAATTGGATTTAGTTGTATGGATTTTTGGCAAAACACCACAAAAAATGGTATTTTACAGTGGTGTCGTTGACTTTGATCACCCACTTCAGTTGGGTCTTTATTAGTGAAGTTGCTGTTTTCTCCTTTGAGGTTAATAAATGTCTTGTGGGAGATCAAGTGAGACTGCCTTGTTCCATGTCAAACTTGGATCTACTAGTTGTAGCACCCTTTGATGTCCCCTAGAACGTTTTTTCCTGGTGGTCACCAAGTGGTGATTTTCCAGTTCTGTTATTCCTTCTACTTTATTTAGTCTACTGCCTGTTGTAAGAAAGAACTTTTCCCCCACCTTCCTAGTTTGTTTTCCATTCATTTACTTTTATCAGCATGAACCCATGGATTCTTACCTCATTCTGTGAGTTACTATTACTATTATTATTTATTTTGATGCTCAAATAATTGAAGATTCTGCTGGCGGGAGCCTCTTTCTGTGACTTTTTGATATGTCCCCATTGTTCTTTGAGCACTGTTTTACTTCCTGGCATAGCAAGGTGTTCTAAACACATCTGTGCATTTTGTGGTCGAACTCTGGAATGAGCTATTTCTCTAAGAAGGCAAACGGTTTTTAGAAACGAAGATCTGGGTGCCAGATGTACTTGTTTCTGCTGGAGTATTATCGCTTCTGTGTCTTCTCAGAGTCCAGAGCCAGGGAATACATATTGATATTTGGCATATGTGTATGTATGCACACACATATCTGTGTATATCTGTTTATATTAATAGCTATAAGTTTATACAGATATTTCCAGTCATTCCAGTGTTACAAGGTTTATTTTAGCCTCCTCCTTCCATGGTCATAATTTCCTTCTCTGATAGTGAAACATTTAGCATCCATTACTCACAATACATGTAATTGCTCAGTCCTAGAATATGTTTATAATAGTTTCAGATTTGTACTTGCATTACTGTGAAAAATAAACCTTCTAACTAGCTTGCAACCTTCTTTCTATAGTTCTTCTTGGTTTTAGCCTAAGGGTATATAGTTAAAATCTGTGTTCAGAAATTAATGGGTCAGTTCTTCTTTCACCACCCCCTTCAATATGGTTATGATATTCACTTTATTTTAAATTGAGATCTTATTTTAAAATTTATAATTTTATTTTTTTGGCTGCACCGCCCAGGATGTAGGATCTTACTTAGTTTCCTGACCAGAGATTGAACCTGGAACCCAGCAGTGAAAGCATGGGGTCCTAACCACTGGACCACCAAGGAATTCTTCATTATTTGTGATTTTAAAGACAAACATTGACTATGAAATGCTCTAGATTTTTATTAGACTCAGGATCTCAGTTCTTGATCTGTTTCTACTCTTCAATTCCTTCTACTCTTAACCTCCTGTTCTAAAATATACAACCAAATTGAGCACCTGAGGTGAGAAAACAGAGGAGAAGTCTTATGAGTCATGTAGATCTATTAATTGCCTTAAAGAAATTTAAACAAAAACGAAGGCTTAACTTTTATTTCAAGGGGCAGAGAGCTTGTGTGTAGGGTAGCATGCCTTCAGTTACATGTGTGATCCTGTTCAGTATGGTGATAATGTTTTAGAAATGGAACTAACTTTTAAAGACAGTATACTGTTCCTGTAATTTTAATTTTTTTTTTTTTTTTTTTTTTTGGCTGCACAGGTCTTAGCTGCTCCATGTGGGATCTAGTTCCCCAACCAGGGATGGAACTTGTGTCCCTGAATTGGGAGCACAGAGCCTTAACCACTGGACCACCAGGAAGTCCCCTGTTTCTTTTCAATTTAAAGCTGCTGGATTTTTTTCCCTTTTCCTTTATTCCCCCTTTGTGCTATGCTCAGTCATGTCTGACTCTTTGTGACGCATGGACTGTAGCCCACCAGGCTCTTTTGCCCGTGGGATTTCCCAGGCAAGAATATTGGAATGAGTTGCCATTTCCTTCTCTAGGGGATCGACCTGACCCAGGGATTGAATCCATGTCTCCTGGGTCTCCTATTGCGTACAGATTCTTTACTGCTGAGCCACTGGGAAAGCCTTTTACCCCTTACTTACATATAATTTGTGTCTGGTTTTTAGGTTTGTTGTAACGGTACAAGGGTATTTGTGCAAAAGGAAATTCTTGATCAATTTACGGAGGAAGTGGTGAAACAGACCCAAAGGATAAAAATTGGAGATCCCCTTCTGGAAGATACAAGGATGGGTCCCCTCATCAACCGACCACATCTGGAGCGAGTCCTTGGGTTTGTTAAAGTGGCAAAGGAGCAGGTAAGAAACAAGTAGAGATGAGGGGAAGGGTAATTCCTCCTGGGTTTACTTGCTCTGCGCCCTTTGCTGTGGTCATGTCCGTCTGGGAGCCGTATTCTGCATTGTACTTGCAGTAGAGTGACTAAGTGTCCATTTGTTCAGGACACGGGTAGCATTTCCAGAGTGCACATTGAGGGTGTATGTTCAACATAAAGTATGCATTCTTCTTTTCTTTTTTGGCAGGGTGCTAAAGTGTTATGTGGTGGAGACATCTTTGTACCTGAAGACCCCAAATTAAAGGATGGGTATTACATGAGACCTTGTGTGTTAAGTATGTCCTCTTCTTGTTTGCTTTTAAACAGTTTGAGTTAAATGTTAGATAGAAAAAAGTATTTATAAACTGTACATATGGTGTAAGGTAAGGGTCGGAACTGTGCGTTCCCCTCTACTCAGATGTAAGAAGTTCTCTGTTGCCTTGGAAGCCTCCTGTTTGCCCCTCCTCTTCTTGGATGATGTTATCAATTACCTGGGACTTTTAGGTACACACCTGTTATTGTAGAAGCAAGGCACCCCCAAAAATGAAAATTCATGTTTGGTTAAAACTTAAGTAATGAATTTCTTTTCTCAAGAAACGTGGTAAAGACTGTGTTTTACTTTGAACTTTTAGATCATCAATATAATAAAACCAATTTGTCAGACAGCATACTAATATTAAAACTTAACTGATTTAATACTTTTTAGCATTTCCTTTCAGTCTGAGCAGTCTCCTGGTTTGGACAATCAAGCATATGGTCGTCCTGCTGTTCTCATCCATCTCCTTCCCTCCCGCCTGCGGGTGACGGTTTTAGACGTTGGTGTTGTCACTGTCTACTATAAAAATACTGCCAGTTTTCTTGGCTTTAAAAAACTATGTATAGATGGAATAATGCTGTATGATTCCTTACACCTTATCTTGAAGAAAGATTCAGCTGATTTTTGTCCCTGAGGTTGATAGAGATGCCACTTTTCAACACTTGGTATTTGATTTGTTTCAGTTTAACCTTTAGCCCTTGCTAGAAAAGCAACTGCTGAGGCTCAAAGACTGAATTTAGCATCCATACCATGAATTAGCTTGTAACTGTTAAAGAAGAGGGAAAACTTACATTATGTTTCTAAATAGCAAATATAGGTTAAACAATAGTGTATGTGGTATTATCCCAAATCTGAAAAACCACATATGTGCATGGGACAAAGAAGGAGCAGAGAACGTGCATCCTAATGTTGACAGTGGATTTATTTCTCTAGATGCTTGGATTAAAGATGATTTTTGTTAAACTTCATGCATTGCTGAACACTACAGATATTCTGTAGATTAGGTTTGTTTGCTTATTTTCAGTTGGAGGATAGTTGCCTTACAATGTTGTGTTGGTTTCTGCTGTGCAATGTGAATCAGCTATAAGTATAGACACATCCCTTCCTTCTTGAGCCTCCTTCCCACCCGCCCCCACCCCACCCATCTCGGCCATCACAGAGCACCGAGCTCACGCCACTGTGTCGCACAGCAGCTCTCCTCTTGCTGTCTGTTCACACGTGGCGTGTCAGCGCTAGTCTCCCAACTCGTCCCACCCTCTGCTTCCTGCCGACCCTCGCACGGTGTCCGCAAGTCTGTATCATAAAGATGACTGCCTCTGTTCCTGCCCTGCAAGTAGGCTCCTCAGTACCTTTTCTAGATTCCATAAATATGCATTAATATATGATACTTGTTTTTCTCTTTCTGACTTACTTCACGCTGTGTAACAGCTTCCAGGTTGATCCTTCTCACTACAACAGACTCAAATTGAGAATGTGTATTTTGCAATTAGGGAAAAAAAGTTTTTTTTAAGCTGTGAACGTATGCAAAGAACAGGGAGCTAACTACCTTCACTTCATCCTAGTGATTCTGAAAGCCTGATTTGTGGTCCACAGTTGTCAGTATCACTTGGAAAACTAGTAGAGGCAGATTTCTGGTCTCTGCCCTAGACCCCAAATGTAGCTGTGAGGGGCTAGAACCTCAAGACCTGCGTTTTGGGAGAATGGATACATGTACATGTATGGCTGAGTCCTTTCACGCTCCGCCTGGAACTGCACAGCATCGTTAATCAGCTATAGTCCAATACAAAATAAAAAGTTCAAAAGGGAAAGAAAGTTCCCAGTTTGTTTTTATGCACACTTAAGTTTGAGACTGACTCCACAGGCTCAATCTTTCAACTCATTTACTAGATTTGGGGCTAAAGTACAGTGCAGGGACCTCTCCTTTTCTCACATATGAGCTGCTGCTTTATCCCCTCATCTCTTGACTCTGGTATAGAGCATACTGCACACAGCACCACACTCTGTTAGCAACCTGCGTGAGACGAACTCTATTCTGGGACAGCTGGGTAATGAACTGTCTTGAATCATTTGCTATTCTGACTAAGTTTCCCTAAAAATGGTGCATGGATTATCAGTTTGCAAAGATTTAGATCATAATAAACTATCCTTAGTCACCACCTAAAATTATTGAATATACCTTTGTAGATAGTTTCAGTGTCCCCAGAGTATACTGTAACATGCAGAGGAACAGAGAGCTGTTTTTACTTTGTATAGACAAGCTCTGATCTGTCTCTGAGGAGATTTTAGAGTCCTCGTCTTTGTAGATACGTGAGTAGTTGGTTTTTAGCTTTGGCTGGTGTACAACTGGTATTTATAGTAGGGCTCTAAGGCTGTTTTTCTGCCTCAGCATTTACATATATCACACAGCCTAACGGACGCGTACCTCACTCCTTGGCAGCACTGAGATGAGCTGTCTTTCAGCCACAGTGAGATAAAAGCACCATTCTCTTGAAGGTCACTGGGGTTCACTATTACACACCTAAATATATGAGCTTCTTTAGGTATACATGTGTGTTTTAAAAAGTCAAGTGTGAATGTAATCATTTTAGGGAATTAATCACAAGCACATTTTCATATTAACTGAACAGCCATTCAGTTATTTCTGTTTATGTTTTTACATTGTATTTTCTTTTTAAAAATACTGTTTCTCCTTCTACCATCACAGTTTTTAAGAAAATGTGAAAAAGTGTAAAAAATGTTAATCTTGTATGACATTTTAACAGAAATTGGGATGATATGTACAGTTTGTATTTTTTTCAGTGACTTTTCATCATAAGCATTTGCTTATTAAATTTTCTTCAAAAACATTGCTTTCTGAGGTTTCATAGAAGTTTATCACTGGGGTGTGTTTTGTTCACATGACTATCCCATCTATTTGGATGCCTTATTTGTTGCTTCTCGTTTTCATTGTCACAGGAGTGTTGTGATGGAAATCCTTGTACATATATCCTTGTCCACCTCATTATCTATGTCCTTGAAAAGTGAAAGTTGCTCAGTTGTGTCCAACTCTTTGAGACACCATGAACTTGTAGCCCACCAGGCTCCTCTGTCCGTGGAATTTTCCAGGCAAGAGTCCTGGAGTGGGGAGCCATTCCCTTCTCCAGGGGACCATCCCGACCCAGGGGTTGAACTCGGGGCTCCTGTATTGCAGACAGATTCTTTACCATCTGAGCCACCAGGGAAGCCCTAACTATGTCCTTACGATGAATATAAAAAAAAGTAGATTTAGGATGAGCACAAAGGCCATGACTCCTTAATAGGTGGTGTTAATTATCATGCAGGAAGGATACTCTGATTTATAATCACACTGGAAATGTTGCATTGACGTTTCTCTAAAGCTGTGTATTTCACTGTTTACTATGAGCAAGGAATTTTAACATGCCAGAATGTTACAAGGAATTCAGATAATTCCTTCACTGATGTTTGGTTTTCAAAATAATGTTTGCAGCTAATTGCCGAGATGACATGACCTGTGTGAAAGAAGAAATCTTTGGACCAGTTATGTCCATTTTATCATTTGACACTGAAGCTGAGGTTCTGGAAAGAGCCAATGACACCACTTTTGGACTAGCTGCCGGTGTCTTCACCAGGTAGGTGGGGAAGGACACTCCACGTAGCTTTGAAGAAATGGGGCTGCTGTGTCTTCTTAGATATTCATCTTCTCCCTCCCCTGGAGTCTGCCCTCATTGCATTTGTATCAGCATGTTCTATCTGCTTCAGGTAGAGTCAGAAGATGCCAACGTAGCAGCACAGCCAGAACCCTGCTGCTGAGTTTAAATTAAGCTGTTAGCTTTATTGATACATCCTGTTCTTTCTTCATTCATTCAGTGAATAAATATTTAAGTTTCTGATCTATGTAAAGCATTGTGTTAGGTCCCTATTAAAAAATACACGTCAAGGAATTTAGAAACCTGTAAGCATATAAATACTGGTAGTAGTTTGCAAAGACATGATTTTTAATAGCTTTTTAGTAGTCCCTAAATTGGGATGCATTGTAACACATGTGGGCCTTCTATTGTGTATTTAGGGTGCTGTTTCCAATTTTAACTATTGTAAGTAATGTGATTACTGTCTTGGTACATAAACCGCTGAAAAGCAAACAGTGATTTGGGACTAAAATTTCTTGGAAAATGATTGCAGATTGTTTGATTATATACAAACTCTGATTCATCTTTTGGCAATAGTAGACTGTTTTCTAATATTGCTTTACAATTGGGAATATGCTGTTTCTTTAGTGATACACAGTTTTGGGGTTTTTTTGTTTGTTTGTTTTTCTTTTTTGTAGTTTTGTGGTTGTTATGCCCAGAGTCCGAGTCCCCAAAACTGAGGGAATAAGACGTCCACAGCAATGCAAAAGCATAAAGGGGTTTATTACCAGCTCGAGCCAGGGCCTAGGTTTCATCCAGCACAGTGGAATCTGACAAAGGCCCTGAGCTCTGAATCACATATACTTTTATACAGACGGTTCTTTGTTTCTGTAACAGCATAGCTGATTGGTTAAACCATACGCACGTGCGGGACTTTTAAACCTCGCATCCCTATCTGGATTGGCTCGGGTCTGGCGCAGGCGGGGGCTATGGGGATTTTTCTGATTGGTCGAGCTACACTGCCTGCGGGAGTTCCCAGAGCCTCAGCTTTTCTCCGGCCTAGCCTCCCCCTGAGTCTGTCCTGGCTTCCTTTTGGTCCTAACATGATGAGGCACTTGGAGAGGAAGACCCAAGTCTCCCTTGAGGACCTGATGAGTTGAGTTGTGAAGGAAAGAACGAGGCGCTCCTTTGTTGTTGTTTCTAACCGACTTTGTGTTTTTAGAGCAGTTTTAGGTGCAACGCAAAATTGAGTGGAAAGTACAGAGATTTCCCAGGCTCTCTGGCCCAGCGTGTACACAGCCTCCCTATGATCAGCATCGCCCACCAGAGTGGTACCGTTGTTAGAACTGATGAGCCTCCGTGAACACGTCATGATCACCCAAAGACCATGGTTCACGTGAGGGTCACTCTTGGCGTGTGTTCTGTGCGTTTGGACACATGCATAACACGGACCCAGTGCTGTCGTGTCAAATAAGGCAGTCTCACTGTCCTAAAAGCCCTCTCTGAGGAGCTGCTTCTGTTTATGTGAGGAGAGCGTGGATTATGTCTCTCCTGCTCCTTTGCACCACCAAAATACAAAGGCTGGTTATAGAGGACGGTAACTCCTTTTTTTTTTTTTTTAAAAAAAACACCTTTGTTAGGATAATTCACCTACCAAATAATTCACTCATTTAAAGTGTACAATTCAGTAGTTTTTAGTATATTTATAGATTGTACAACCATCATTATAATCTAACTTTAGAACATTTTTGTCATCTCAAGAACATTAACAGCTACTCTGCATTCTCCCCTCCCCCCACTCCTGGCCACCACTAATCTACTTTCTGTCTTTATAAATTTGCATATTTTGAAAATTCTGCATAAATGAAATCATACAGGATGTGACCTTTCATGACTGGCTTCTTTCACTGAGTTCATTCACTAGCTTCTTTTCAGAGTTCATTCATGTTGTAGTCTGCATCCCTACTTTATTCCTTTCTGCTACTGTGTGTGTGTGAAAGTCTCTCAGTTACGTTTGACTCTTTGCAACCCAATGGACTGTAGCCCACCAAGCTTCTCTCTCCATGGGATTCTCCAGGCAAAAATACTGGAGTGGGTTGCCATGCCCTTCTCCAGGGGATCTTCCCAACCCAGGGATCCCAGGTCTCCCACATTGCAGGTGGATTCTTTACCATCTGAGTCACCAGGGAAGCCCTTTTCTATACTGAGTAATATACTGTTGTATGGATAGATCACATTTTGTTTATTCACTCACATATTGATAGACATTTGGGCTATTTCTACTTTTTGGCTATTATGAATAATGTTCCAGTGAGCATTCATATATGAGTCTTTGTGTGAAAATTTCTTTGTGTGTATGTTTCATTTTTGCTTGGTATAAACCCAGGAGTAGCATTGCTGGGTCATATGGAAACTCTCTGTTTAACTTTTTGAGGAGATGCCAAACTGTTTTGCAGAGTGGCAGCAGTGCTTTAGATTGCCATCAGCGGTGTTTAAGGATTCCAGCTTCTCCACGTCGTCACTAGCAATTGCTATTATCTGTTCTTTTGATTTTAGCCATCCTAGTGGATATGCAACAGTGTTTTGTAGTTTTGATTTGCATTTCCATGAGTTGTCTTGTTACTTTTCTGATAATCTCACTTGCAATACAAAATTTTAAAATTTTTATAGATCAAAATTATTCTATTTTTTAAAATCTGTTACTTTTGGTGTCTTGTCTGAGAAGGTTGTGTCTAACGGAAGGTCATGGAGATTTATTCCTGTTTTCTTCGAAGAGTTTTATGGTTTTCAGACTGATATTTTAGTTAAGTGATCCATTGGAGTTAATTTTTGTACACTGTGTAAGAAAGGGCTGGCTCTTCCTTCATTCCTTTGCATGTGGACCTCTGGTTGTTCCAGCACTGTTTGCTGAAAAGACTATTTTCCCCCATTGAATTGTTTTAGCACCCTTGTTGCTGCTACGTATTTTAGAGATGCTTTTGGATGAAACTACAAAATTCAAATTCTTACCTATTTTGCTTGGATGGTATAAGATTTTAAGACACATTGTGAAGAAATAAGAATTTGGCAATGTTTTGAAACTCTTAGAAGTGATAGTCTCACTTTTCCTGTTAAAGTTGCAGCAAAAGAAACTATGACTAACCAATGCAGTTTATTTCTTCATAGGGACATCCAGCGTGCCCACAGAGTGGTGGCGGAGCTCCAGGCTGGAATGTGCTTCATTAACAACTATAATGTCAGTCCAGTGGAGTTGCCCTTTGGTGGATATAAGAAGTCAGGTGAGGAGTTGGGAATTGTGGGAAATTCTTGTCTCTGGAGACACTGGTCATAATAGACCAGGTTCCTAAACTTATATGTGTATCAGAGTTACCAAAATGTATGTAAATTCCTCGTCCTCCCCAGGCCCACTATCCATGAGAAGGAAAGCCAAGCATCTTTATTTTTCCCAGAAGTTCTCCAAAGGTTCTGATGTATAAGTTGGCTTGTGAGCAGTAGCATTACTTTTTCCCTCACAGTCTATAATTGCTGTAAGCATAAAACCACTTCGAGATGTCCTAACCATAGCAAGTTTATAAGAGTCTGTTGGGAGATTTGAGGCATCAGGAACATAGCCATTACTTTGAGGTTCTTTTCTTTGGCACTTGTTGCTGATTTCACCAGTTTTGTGAATTGGGCTTCCCTGGTGGCTTAAATGGTAAAGAATCTGCCTGCAGTGCAGGAGATCTGGGTTTAATCCCTAGGTCAGGAGGATCCCCTGGAGAAGGGAATGGCTACCACTCCAGTATTCTTGCCTGGAGAATTCCACGGACAGAGGGACTTCGTGGGCAACAGTCCATGAGGAAGCTAAGAGTCAGCCATGACTGAGCGACTAAACACTTTGACTATATGAAAATCGGTTTGGACTTTGTAGATGTACCTTTCTTTCTAAGAGGCTGACCCCTAGTCTCTCAGCAGGTATTTATAGCCGTCACAGTGTTGGCAAACACATAAATACTGACAGATGATGGTGAGATGGTGGGTGTTAATCTGACAGTTTCATTTGCTATTATGTTTGGTATCACCCTGGCGTTCTCTACTCATACATCTCTAGATTCTTGTCCCTGTGGGGTTACCCAGAGAAGCCGTCACACAGACTCAAATGCAGGGTAGGAATCAGGACTCTGTTTTGTGCATTCCTAACCCTCAGTTTGCTTGGAATCTGCAGCTTTGGCCTCAGTAGGGCCTCTGCACCCAGCTCTCCCTTCCGTAATCTGCATCTTTGCATCAGTCCCCATGGATAGTTCTACATGAAATGAGAGGACAGAAAGCTGGCCTAACATGCCCAGTGAGCTCCATGCAGACAGGATCTGAAAAGGAACAAAGGCCAGAGAAGGCCCTACCCGGCCTTTGAGTATGTCATCTTTGGGATGGTGCTCCCTGGAGACATGCAGTTGTGGAGACTGGGCCTAGGCCTTTGGATGCAGAGCCTGCCTCAGCCTGGGGCAGGAGCACAAGGAAGGCTGTCCTTGTAGCACGTAACCTCATCCACTAGTGATTGGGTGGTGTCTTGGCTTTGAGTAGCCTGAGGGCCTATAGCGTCCACTCCCCACATGAGTGGGCAGAGTCTAATCGGTGCTCCTAAAGATTCAGTATAAGAGGAGGTTACTAAGTGTACTGTGTAGAGTTAGGTTTTAAGTTAGCACTGACTTTTCAAGGCATCAGGTTGATAATTGTAGAGAATGCTCTAATGTTTGATGAGGAAGTCTGAACACTTTAGACCTTAGCCCAGAAGAGTAGATACTAGAAGTTAAGTTCATCCTGGTAAGAAATGAAGCCTAAGTGTTTCCCCACCCCTGTCCTTGAAGGCCAGTGGGTCCCTTTCCGCACGTCTGGCTCCACAGCCACAGCCTGCGGGGAGGACTGGCTCCCAGATCCTGTGCCGCTGCGCTCTCCCCCAGCCCGGGAGCCGGCCCTGCGCGTCTCTGCAGGCTGCCGGGCCCGTGATGCATCCTCACCCTGTCTCTCTCTTTCAGGATTCGGCAGAGAGAACGGCCGGGTGACAGTTGAGTACTATTCGCAGCTGAAGACTGTGTGTGTGGAGATGGGTGACGTGGAGTCTGCTTTTTGAACACACGCAGTGACCCCAGTGAATAACGAGAGCCAGCTGTCAAGACTGGCAGTGCAGCCGCCTGCTGGTTCAGACCCAGAATATCGGTCATTCAGGAAAAGAAAATGGTTCAGTGCATGGCTCAGTCAGTTTCCTAAGTGAAAATGTGCCTCAGTGTCTTTTATATGCTAATCAAGAAAGCTTGATTTTCCTCAAGGCAGATTTCTGTAAATAATCTTTGAGAATCACTAACAACTTTCCAGAGAACAGGGGGAGGACCAGGAGCTCTCCAGGCTTCCATGGAGCCCACCCACTTATGGGTTCATTTTAGCATGCTTTAAAGAATACTTGCCTTTAGAGGTTCCTGGGCATATCAGAAGAGATTTCTGCTCCTTGGCGTTTTTAAGTCCATGGTCCCTTGTCATTCCACAGAGAAGGCTGATAGTCGGGAGAGCGGGCCTGGCTAACAGGCGGGTCAGTGGGGCGTGGACGCTGATTGGCCAGAGCCAGCGTGTGGTGGTGATGGTTGAATCAGCTCCAGTCCTTGAGTTACAGCTTGCGCTCTTATGATGGAAAGGTTTCCTTTTAAATGTACAGATCCTTTGGATGCCACTGCAGTATACTGAAACTAAATAAATCACACCGAGAGTCCTCTCAGTGTCGTGTTTTGAAGCTAAACACATCTTAGGGCTATAGGGGGACACAGGATAGGCCAAGTTAAATGTTTAAGACAGAGGATTTGACATTCTTTGCAGTGAGTACACACAGGCAGGCTTCTGTTGCTGTAACGAACTCTCAGTGGCCCACGCAGGCTTCTGGGCTCCGTGTTAAGAACAGGGCCTGTCTTAGAAGGGCTGTCAGTTCACAGTGACTTCTCAGACTGTTGCAGCAATCACTACCTTGCTGCCTTACCATCCTTCAGGGGAGTAATTTAGGTTTAATAGTATTAGGGTTCTCCAGAGCAACAGAACCAAGAGTAGAACAGGTGAGTGTAAGCAAAGATTTCTTACAGGAGTTGGCTCATGAGATTATTATGGCAGCTGAGAGAGAAGGCCCATAGTCTTCTGGCTGCAAGCTGGAACCCAGGAAAGATAGTGGTGTAACTCAGTCCATGTCCTGAGGCCTGAGAACCAGGAGTGCTGCTGGCGTCTAAGGGCAGAAGACGGACACTCAGCTCCAGCAGAGGGTGGATCTGCCGCCCTTCTGGCTTTGGGTTCTGGTTGGGGCATTGAATGGATTGGATGAGGCCCACCCACAGTGGGGAAGGCCATCTGCTTTGCTTATTAGTTCACCAGTTCAAACGCCGATCTCTTCTGGAAACGCCCTCATAGACACATTGGGGCATCATATAGCCCAGTCTGACCGACACATAAAATTAATCATCACAGTAGCTAAGAGATGAGGGATGATTCTTGTTACTGGGCCTGCATCTGTTTTTGTACTGTCGTGGGAAAACCCTGTAATTAGAGGATGAGAACAGTTAAATCAGCCTTTCTTGATAGATAACTGCACAGAGGGTCCTCCCTCAGTGGATACTTGCACACAGGGTCCTTGCTTGGTGGATACTTGCACGCAGGGTCCTCTCTCGGTGGATACTTGCACGCAGGGTCCTCTCTCT